>NC_067403.1:7635000-7935000 GCF_016432865.1 Antechinus flavipes
GCCCTCAGACCAAGCACTGTTTGGGCCCTGCAAGGCTCAGAGTTTCGGTTCTGGCCAGAAACCCAGACTGATTTTTTTTTTTTTGGGGGGGGGGGCGGGGAGGGAGACGAGAGAAGTAATACAGATATTTTGGAGCAGAGCTGGCAGCCCTATGAATCAGGGCTTGATATTAATAAAATAACCCCTTGAAACGCCTAACGACTTCTCCCAGGGTCGGTCCCATTACTTCCACAACCAACTTCTTCATATCCTCCACACCCTAATTTCCGGTTTTATGCGTCCCTCTCCCAGGAACAGTTTCCCAGGAAAACAAAAAAGCCAGAGAAGCTCCTTTATCCCAGGTCCGGCCTCCTCTAAATTCAGACCGTTCAGGGAATTCAGGCTCCCAGGAGCCCCGGGGCAATTGGTGCTCTGGAACTTGGGGTGGGGGAGAAAGCACCAGGAGCCTAGGGCAGGTGTAGGCGGGAAAGTTACGGGGACAGAATGAGGAGAAAGTGTTACTGGAGCCAGGCTACACCCAGCCAAGCTCTGGCAAAGGTAGGAAGTGGGGAAGCACCGAGCGCGCGGCTCCCGCCTGATTGGCCGGCCTTCCGTGGGGCGATATCAGGCGTTGGGGGCCGGGCTCCCCGGGAGGAGGGCGGCCAAGAGGGGAGGGGCCGCATTGAGGAAAGGCTTAGCCCCGGGTCCCTTCCAGGCTTCCTGAGAGTTGTTAGGCAACCTGCTTGCGTAATATGGGCAGCTGTGGCCAATAGGAGAGCGACTGAGACAGCTGGGGGTGAAGGAAGGCTGCTGGGGAAGTCGGGACACTTTGGGAAAAATAGCCTCTCATAGCACAGAGACAGACACATGGGCGGGCACACATACTCTGTCTCTCTGTCTCTCTTAGGTGTGTGTTTTCTCCCCTTTCTGAAAATCATCTCTTCCCCCTCCAAAAAAATCTTGCGGGAGTAATCATCAGAGAATGTCTTCCTTTCCATAGAGCCCAGTGCTAGAAATCGAGGGGATGCATAATTTAGCCAAGATGATCTTTTGTTTGGGAAATTGTGGGTTGGGAGGCCCCTATCACATACCAACATAAGGAGTTTTAATACGCAATATTACCTCAATACGTGCAAATACTACAAAACTAAGTGTTCTGTGGGGAAGCTGTAATTGGGGGCTAGAGATTTAATCTTTACCCACCAAATGGGAAGGGAGAGACCCCAAAGGGTCCTTGGAGAAAATGACAGTTGTGTTGACTTTTAAAGGATTCATTCAATATTAGTTGATTCATTTGTTATGCCACAGTTCTCTTTAACTGTCCTGACTCAGTTTCCTTGTACAAGTTTCCCTTATCTCAGTCTACCCAATTACTCCCCTAAGCTGTAAATCTCCCTCTGGTCCATGAAGGCTGAGGATCAATTACTCTAAGGTTATAAATTGTTAGCCCAAGCAAGATAAACAAGAGAGTAGACCTCCTGACTCTTTTCTGTCCTCAAGAACTTACTACATCCCTCTAAAATATTCCAAGATATCTCTGTGTATTCAGACATCCCGTCTCTGAATTTTTTTTAGAATTTATGGCCTCCCCCATCCCGACAGCTTCTTACCCTTTCCTTTGTTTAGAGAAAAGGTATTTAAGAAGTTGGGGTTCCTCCATTCATTGCTGGAGATGGGGACTGGCGGCTGGATGCTGGACTCCTCCAGCCCTGGGACCAACATGGATTCCTTGGTCCTAGTATATCTTTATCTCTGTCTGACTGGATAATTTGAAACGAGAGTCCTGTCCAGTCAATCTTACTTTCCCATTAATAAAATATTAAAAACTCTAATCTCTCTCCTGCCTCAGTTTCTCTGGCATCACACATTCAATCCAAAGATTCATTCAAACATTCAATAGGTCGATTAAGGGAGCTGGTGAACAAAGGTATAGAATCAAAGCTGAGCATGGGGGCAGAGGGTACCCTGGCCCAGGATAGGGCACTTGGAAAAGCACAACATTAGGTAAATGTGGAAAGTTAGCACGACACCAGATTAATAGGGAGTCTAGAATTCCAGGGAGTTTGGAAATGATACCAGGGGCAATAGGGAGCCATGGATGATTTTTGGGCGTAGAAGTGCTGTGAACAAATGTGTATATAATCAAGATGATTCTGTCAGAACTGAAGAAGGATTGGAATGGATGGAGGAGAGACAGAATGACTTGTATTGCCGTTCTTGTGATACCCCAGCAAAATGGGAGCAAGGATTTGTACTATGGTAGAGGCAGGGAGGAGCAGGATGACATGGTGCATATGCTGCTGGACTTTGAGTCCCTTGTATATGGGTTTGAATTCTGATGCTCATTAGTTATGTCACCAAGTCATATTCTCTCTGTTTATTTTCCTCATCTGTAAAATGGGGATAATAATACCATCTACCCCAGAGGATGTGTAGTGAACATCAAATAAAATGATTTATATAAAATACTATCTAAAAGTTATTATTAGTATCATCATCATCATCATCATATAACAGAGTAATCTTACTTAGCAACTTCTAAGACCTGGGCAGATTTTAACCATTTCTGCATCAGTAATGGTTGCCATGGAGACATAACATCATAGAATTTGGAATTGTAGAATAAGAGCTCATTTTGAAGTTGACAAAACTGATGATTTGAAAGGGAGCTTGACTTTTTCAGTCTTGGACACTAGTTAGGGGCTGAGCTGAGACCAGATGTAGGTTTCTGGAGTCTTTCTCCAGTTCCTGCCTACAAGTCACGGTGGGAGAAGGAACATGGATTTGAAGGAGAAAACCACATGAGACAGGTTTTTTGTTTGCTGGTGGTGTTCTGCTAGCTTACCATACTCCCTAGTACTTGGAAATAAAACTAACTTGTAATGGGCACTTAGCAACATTGGGGGTCACCTAGAACCAAACTCACATCCTAGGTCTGTCCCCTCTCTCTCACATCAGAGAGATAGCTCTTTCTGCTTGGAAACATTATGGGCTCTATTGTATTTAAAGGCTTAGTGATCATTTCTCTGCTACTCTCCAGCCTTATTTGATCTCCCTACCTTTCCTGACTCCCTGTTCTAGCCAAACTAAACTGGTTTCCCGATTCCTCGTCTGAACATTCAGAATTTCATCTCCTATCTCTCCACTAATGTGCCTCTCCTGCCTTTTAGGATCCTTACCTTCCTTGCTTATGTCCTATAGGCAAACTGATCCCTTTAGTTATTTTTACATTGTGTGGATATCAATGGCACTTCTTGGCTGTTCATGGATTATCCCTAAACACTTTCCATTCTGGGCAGACCCATTTCTGATTATATCTTATTCAGCTTCCCTCATAATGTTCATAGGAATATTTTTTAGTGGCTAATATCCATCATGAGCCTGTTCGCTGCCCCTTTTAATGTTCCTCAACTTTAATTCTTCAGAGATGTAATAGGGAGGAGTGGCTCGGCAGCTGGGTGGAACAGCCCATAAGAGTGCTGGGACTAGAATTAGGAAGATCCAAGTTCAGAGTCTCAGAGACTGTGTGAGAGAAAGAAAAGAAAACAGGGAAGAATTGGGAAGAAAAGAGGGAGGAAGAAAAAGAAATGAAAAAAAAAAAAGAAAAGTTCTGACAGGCTTAAACAACTTGTCTGGTCACCCACGATCATTCAAGGGTTAGATCACATGACTAGTGAGTAGCATGAAATATAATAATATTGACATGGACTATTCATTTCATATGAAAATTATACCTGTTTGGGATGTACCTGTTTGAAATTTGGTCAGGGATTACCTCTAGAAGCTAGAATCGAGTTGAAGGGATCACGATCATGATCTTTTTCTTACATCGCAATAAAATAAATTCAAGATCATCAGACAGTCTCAGAAAAGCAGGGAGGCTCACCTTCCAGATTGGTTTGAAAACAGTTTAGATGCAAAATACAATATAGTCCACAGTAATGATAACAATTTCATTGTCAATAAGGCACCAACCAAAATGTAGATAGGCCCCAAAGAAGACGTCATGGAAAAGATGGTACTTAACCTTGAAAAACAGACTGCTTCCCCCTCCCAGCCCTGTACCACCCCAGGCTCCTGGCAACCTCTGTGCTTGGTGCTGTCAAAATACTGAGAGATACACAATCCAGTCCCTGCCCCCGAGGGACCTACAGGCCTACTTGGAGAGAGAAGTCATGTCTATGGAAAAAAGATAAATAATAAAGCAAAGGTGGTGGAGGAATTTGGCCTATGAGTCCTATCACTTAGCATTTGTTCTCTTTCGCTGCCATGGAAATAAAAGGTAGGGATGATTCATTATAATGTCATGATATATGGATATGAAAAATATTAGGGGATTCCTTTCATGGGTCTATTTCATCAGATCTTAAAGTGAGAAGGGACCATAGAGATCATCTTACTCAATCCCTGCATTTAGAGATGAGAATGATGAGGAATCCAAGACCAAGGAAGATAAAATGCTTTCTCTAAGGTCAAAGACTTAGGGGCAAACCTCTTTATAGTGGCCAGAAACTGCAAACTGAGTGGATGCCCATCCAGAATGGCTGAATAAATTGTGGTATATGAATATTATGGAATATTACTGCTCAGTAAGAATTGACCAGCAGGAGGATTTCAGAAAGGCCTGGAGAGACTGACAGGAACTGATGCTGAGTGAAATGAGCAGGACCAGGAGTATATCCTTTTTTTTTTTTTTAATTTAATTTTATTTAATAATAACTTTGTATTGACAGAATTCATGCCAGGATAATTTTTACACGACATTATCCCTTGCAATCACTTAGGAGTATATCCTTCAACAACAACACTATATGATGATCAATTTTGATGGATGTGACCCTCTTCAGTGATAAGATGAATCAAATCAGTTCCAACAGAACAGTAATAAACTGAACCAGCTACACCCAGAAAAAGAACTCTGGGAGATGACTATGAACCATTACATAGAATTCCCAATCCCTCTATTTTTGTCCACCTGCATTTTTGATTTCCTTCACAGGCTAATTATACACTATTTCAAAGTCAGATTCTTTTTGTACAGCAAAATAACTGTTTGGACATGTATATTGTATTTAATTTATACTTTAACATATTTAACATGTATTGGTCAACCTGCCATCTGGGGAAGGGGATGGGGGGGAAGGAGGGGGAAAATTGGAACAAAAGGCTTGGCAATTGTCAATACTGTTAAATTATCTAAGCATATAACTTGTAAATAAAAAGATATAATTTTAAAAAATTTAAAAATTAAAGTTAGAAGACTTTCAGAAAATCAAAAAAAAAAAAAAAAAGAAATAGAAAAAGAAAAAGAAAAAGAAAAAAAAAAGACTTAGGGGCAAAGTTGGGAATAAAAGCTGGGAATCCTAGGAAGAAAAGTGAATTTTTGGATAAGCTGTCTAACACCAGAACTTTAACTAAATGACTGTCAATTACCTAAAATCAAATTTCATTTTGTTTTCAGTTTCACATTCTCTCCTTCCTCCCACCAACTCCTCCTCCACCCATTACACATATAAGTCATGCAACATATAATGATTGTCTGTTACCAAGGTAATTGTGACAATTAATTATCAATAGGAATCAGATCCTACTGGGAAAAATGCCTAAGGTGGTAGAAAGAAAGCATGAGCTGTAACAAGGGAGAGCCTACACTTTTACCATAGGGAAGATTTCAGGGAGCTTAAGGTATAGGGCGAGGAAACAGCAATTGTGAGTCATACTTCTGAGACCTAGTTCTGAATCTCTCTTTACTTAATTTTAATTGTATTTTTTATCCAATTATAAATGTCAAGACAATTTTTAGCAGTAATTCTTACAAGATTTTGAGTTCCAAATTTTTGGCCCTCCTTTCCTTCTCTCCCAAGCTCTTCCTAAAACGGCAGGCAATTGGATATAGGTTATATGTGTGTGATCATGCAAAACATTTTGTGAAACAAATCAAGAGAAAAAACACGCAAAAAATGAAAAAAGTATTTTCAATCTACATTGAGTCCATCAGTTCTCAATGCATAACATCGCCTTTGTATTTGTCTTGGATTATTGTGGTGTTGCACCATGCAATGTTGCTGATAGAGTGAGCAATGTTTTCCTGGATCTGCTCGTTTCACTTTGCATCAATTCGTACAAATCTTTCCAGGTTTTTCTGAAATTCACCTGCTCATCATTTCTTATTGCACAATAGCATCCCATTCCATTCACAAACCACAGCTTGTTCAGCCATTCCCCAATTGATGGGCACCCCCTCAATTTCCAATATTTTGCCACCACAGAAAGAACTACTATTAAATTTTTTTGTGTGACATACAGGGTCTTCCTCCATTTTGTGATCTCTTTGGGAGATCCTTGACAGACTTAGTAGTGATATTTCTGGATCAAAGGTTAGGCTAGATTTGATTGCCCTTTGGGTATAGTTCCATCTCTCGCTCTGAAGTTGCAGATAAAAGCAATGAAAGCAAGAATCTCTGGATGAGAATTTGTTATACTAAATACCTTGGGAAGAAATAGAGCTTGAAAGCTTAATGGAGCCTCCGTGAAGCAAGATGGGCTATTGCCAGCATCTAGGATGGGTTGGGTTCTCCCAGGGCTCATACTCATATCCACTCTTTGCTATGCTATCTGAGGTCTTAGAAGTATCACTGCCAAACAATCCAATGTTCTCTTTATGTCACAGGGTCAACCATATCAACACCCTTTATCATGCTTCTGAGATCTTTCCTAGTTGTTTTGGTAGGTTTATATTTGAGGCAACAGGATCCTGACTCATGTACCATCTGCCTGCTTTTCCTTTCAATATATCTTTCAAAATTTTTTTGCTCAAGTAATCCTTTCACTGTGATGAAGCTGGGCTTTTATTATTTTATTCATTTCAAGACTAAGAATATTCTTTCCTAAAGAACAGGGGTCTTAACTGCCAGTGATTTCTTCTCATGTCTTCTGCTCTACCATCAGTTCATGGTACCTTACTTAGCAAGTAAGGCCTTGCTATATATAAGGCAGCTTAAAGACAGGACCCAGAATTTATGTCATATGAGCATCACTTGAAAGAACAGGCATGTTTTGAGAGGAGATGTAGGAAGTGAGGAAATTGAGGGATCAAGATTGAAAATGGTTGTAGAAACCGAGTGAAATGTACTAACTATCTTGTCACTCAATTTTGGAGCCAGCTTTTTATTCAATGTTCCTCTATTTATTTATCTTTTTATCTACTTATCCCCAGGTAAGGTCAATGCCTTTTAAAACTTAATAGTATTTTTTTTCCAATTACATGCAAAGACAATTTTAACATTCATTTAAAATTTTTTTGAATTTCAAATTTTCTCTTTCTGTCCCTTCCCCTTTCCCTAAAAAAGGTAAGCATAAAGGTCATATATGTGCAATTATATAAAACATATTTCCACATCAGTTATGCACAGCAAAAACAATTAAATACAGAAGGGCTAGGGTATGTCAGATGTGTATAGGGATATGAGAGAGACAGAGACACACTGACAGACATACACAGGCATGTAGAGAGCCACAGACAGCGGGGGAACTATGGGTGAGGTATAAGCCCCTTCAGCTCAGAGGGAACTTGCTGACAATGTCTGGTTTATTTCTCATCCCTTCTTGGGGGCATCTCAGCTTTCCTGAGAAGTCAAAGGGAGTAACAACCTATGTTCTACTTGAACCAGAAATACTTGCAGTAAAGAGGCATCCACATAATAATAGCAAGGTGCTTATAGTTAGCACATGCACGGTACCACATTTTCAAATCCCTGGTACTATGTTGGAGCTTTCTATGAGCTCCACTGGGTACAATCCAATCCTTCAATCAATGCAGGTTCAGTTCCTGGGTGGTATCACTGCATTTCTATTTCTTTCAAGGACTTTTAGCATTTAATCTAAAGCCCATGATTGACTGATTCAATAGATATGCGAAGGTAATCAAAACTAAGTGGGATGATCTGATTAATTGATTCAATAAACTCCCAATACTTATAGATAAGGATGAGTTTTCCAAGCACAATGCATTAATTTTTTTTTTTTTTTTTTTTTACAAAAATTCCTACTTCTATGCTAGTAAAAATAAAAGATCCGATTAATAAAGTGACTTCTAACAACATTCCAAACAGAAGAATAGAATTGAAAGTATGATGAAGACACTGGTAGAGTTTTTGGTTTGGTGACATCCTAGGAGAATTCCCACCAAGAAATAGAGTTCAAAACTATTGTCTACATTATTAATGTTTTTGGTCATGATCCTCAGCTTGTGTCATTTGCTGGAACAGTCATCCTATGTTGTCTGCAAGTAGGTGGCAATATTATCCAAAGGAAAAGGGAATGGCTGGCTAGACAAAATTAGGAAGGGGGTGGGAATGGGACATATAGATAATGGCAAATGGTGAACATGTAAAATTGAAACCCTTTGTCACTTCAGAAATGTTACCATCATTTCTTATTATTCTGTTCAAAATGCACCACTGAGTGACTCCTATTCATCTTGTCTATCTCTCAGCATTATACTGTAAAACCCCCAATACCTGAAGGCTAATAAGTGGTCATTGTCTTGTCTGGATAGAAACAATTTCCTTCTATTTATACATATATATATCTTCATTTCCTTGAAACCAGATAAATATAGGAAGCCTGTAGCTGGGCAGAATACATTTGTTTCTATGTATGTTTTCCTGTTCCACATAAAATATGACCACATATTAAATATTCTTCAGTAAGTCCATGTTATATATATGTCCACATCTATTATTAGCTATTAATCTATTTATTATTCAGTAAGCCCTGTGGCTTACTCAACTATCTCAACTATGTGGAGTTCTGTTCTGGCTCTTCAAAATTCCCAACCTAATACCTTGATCAACTAATAAAAGTTAATGTTTCATGAATTTCTGTTCAAGAATATAGAAAGATATGTGATTCAGCAAAAATATTCTCATTCAAAACATCACAAATTTTAGAAGTTTTGACAATTCTCCTTGTTCCTTGCTTTGAGAAAAATCAAATCTATCAGTAAGGTACCTAGATTTCTAAAAAATGACATATTACAGATTTATTTTCTGTTATAAATTGATTCAGAATAACATGTTTTTAATCAAAAAATTACCCTTGTGCCTTTGAAGTAGAATTCAGTGCCTACACATCTGCCCAACCCTCAACAGCAGTGGTTCTCAAACTTTTGTTTTCAGTATCTTTATCCTATTAAAAATTGAGGCTCTCTCCAAAGCATTTTTGTTTATCTGGGTTATATTTATAGACATTTACCATATTGGAAATAAAAACTATTTTTGAATTTGTAGACCTTCTAAAAGGGTTTCAGAGAACCCCAGAATTCTCTAGACCATACTCTGAAAACCACTGCTCAACAGCTTAGGTCAATTGGACTTTCCATTTCAACTCCCTGCTTCAGTTTAGTAACTTGTTAGTAATGCCCTAATTTTTCTGAGCCTGCCTCAATCTACACTGTTCCTATTAGGAATGTACTAGCTAGGTATTGAATAGAAGGAACCAGCAGCATATGGAAGACAGAAAAAAGATTGGATTGGCTTATTGTGTATAATTTTTGTGTGTTTTACCAGGGATACTGTCTGATTCCAAGAAGTAATTGGTCTGTGCTCCATGGGAGCTAGTTACTTAGAATTGCCTTTGGCTGGGAATAACACTACCTAGAATCACTATTACTACCACAACAATAACAAACAACAGAGGAATAATGTTTCAGAAAGTCTTTTCCTCATAATAATCCCATGAGGGCAACAATTATTATATGGCTAGGTTTATGTCTATTGCATCCAATATAGAGTCTTATAAAAAATGGACTTTTGAACCAGGCACTGACCTGGTTACATCTGTGTCTTCAGCTCTTCCTACCTTCAGTGGGGAAAGAGATAATGAGCAGTCACTGAAGATTTTTTGAGCTGGGAAACAATTTGATCAAAGTGGTAGTTTCAGTAACATAATACATGTCTTTTTGTGATGGCAAAGAATTTTAAAACGAGTAGATGCCCATCAATTGGAAAATGGCTGAATAAGTTACAGTATCTGAAAGTTATGGAATACTGTTGTTCTATAAAAATGACGAACAAGCTGGTTTTAGAAAGGCATAGAAAGATTTACATGAACTGATGCTGAACGAAACAAGTAGAGCCAGGAAAATACTATACATAACAAAAGCAATTTTGTATATTGATCAACTGTGACAGACTTGGTTCTTTTCAGCAGTTCAGTGATCCAAGGCAATTCCAATAAACTTTGGATGGAAAACACCATCTGTTTCCAGAGAGAGAACTATGAAGACTGAATGTAAAATCAACACATCTTATGTTCACTTTTTTCCTCCCTTTTTCTTTTCTTTTTTTTTTCCCCCCCTCTCTCATGGTTCTTTTCTTTTTGTTCTGATTTCTCTTCCAATTTGATTCATAAGGAAATGTGAAAAATGAATATAAATGTGGAATGAAAAAAGCTGTTTTTTACATGTAACTGGAGAAAATAAAAATTATTTAAAAACATAGGCTATAATGATGTGGGATAGGAGTGGAGAGAAGATGAAGGTGAGAGACAGTTAACATTTTGTCTGGCAGGGGAGCCTCATCTGGTCTGCCTACAGAACATAACCATTAGTTTACACCTTCTTTGTGGTTGCCTTGCCGATTATAGAAATACCTCATAACTACGTAGACATATGCCAGCTATCTAGCCTCTGGGGATAAGAAAATTGCCTAAATTAATAATTGTGTGCCAAATGCAGAAGCTGAAAATTATAGCCAATTTCTTCCTTACTAATAGATTTTCTCAGAAACTGCTAGCACCCTCTTCCTCAAACTTTCTAGGGTGGGAGCTAGAATTCCTAGCTTAGCAATACTCATTGATGAGACTGTCAACCAGGTGGCCTTCTGGTCAACCTCACTCTCAACACCTATTAATTCCCAACACTATGGGTGCGCCAGGTGCTACTAATATAAATGAGAATCCTTAAGCTAAGCAGAGAAGCAGAGTACATTGGTGGATGGAGATCCAGTTTTGAGGCTAGGCAATTAGTGAAATTAGACTGCTAAGAGAAGATGTTCTCAATCCAAGTCTTGCTCCCCCCCCACTCTCACCCTGCTTTTCCTTGGCCTCTGCTAATTTCCTATTTCCTTATTTGTACACATACACTACATCTAGGGAAATGCAGGGGGCAGGGATGGACTCGGTCTTTGTCTGCACCAAGCATGGTGGCTACAGCACAAAGATCCTGCAGCAAGTGTTCACTGAACTGAATTGAGCAAGACCTGATACGAGTTATGCAATCAGCCACTCAGCTTTCTGACTCAGT
Organism: Antechinus flavipes; assembly: GCF_016432865.1. Taxonomy (NCBI): domain Eukaryota; kingdom Metazoa; phylum Chordata; class Mammalia; order Dasyuromorphia; family Dasyuridae; genus Antechinus; species Antechinus flavipes. The sequence continues at coordinate 7,646,285 of NC_067403.1, forward strand.
CTCTTCACATAGAAACCAGGGATAAAAATACTACTAGAGGCAGTGGTATAATGGAAGGAATAGTGGTTTAGGATTGATGTGAGACCTAGGGTCAAATCCTGCCTGAGATGTCAACTGTATGTTATGTAACCAGAGGCAAGTAACGTCAATTTTTGGAAGTTGGAATCTGCAAAATGAGTCAATAATATCCCTATAAAATACTTATCATATAGGTTGGTGAGAGGCTCAAATGAGGTCACATGGGACAATAAAAATGCCAGTTATTGCTATTACTTGCACTATATACCTCACTGGATTACTGGGAGGTAGGTGATTTCTAAGTTTTAAAGGGTTGCAATTATCTATTATTACAGGAAAAAATATTCAAAGTCCTTTACAACCAGTCCCGTCCCAACTGTCCAGCCCTACAACTCTTGCTCCCCAACTGGAGCTCTCTTACTCAAAGTTTTATCCCTACTGTCTCATGGACATAACCTGCGCTTTCCTCCATCAGATACTTGGTCCCCTGAAATAATGTTTCTCACTTCCACCTGAACCTAGCTCACCTTCTCAGGTCTATTTCAGTCCCATCTCCTTCCATGGAGCTTTCTGAAATCACTCCAGTCTATGCTCACTATGTAATCTAAGCACACACTTTCATAAAAATCACAGAATTAAGAGATATCAAAGAAGCCATCTATTAGAAATGCCCACCCAAAGCAGTGATTAATAATAATAATTCACAGTTATACATTTCTTTAAACTTTACAGTGGAAGTTTTTTTTAAAATCTCTGCCAAACACTCCCAATAATGATAATTCATTTATTCACAAGTCAGACCATCGCATTTTTGTGGAGTCTTAGTTGTATTTACTATATTGGGACTATTTAATACTTTTTCAAGTGTCTTAAAAATTAGATTCTAAGTACTTGAGGAAAGAGGCTGTTTTATGACATTTTTGTAACTCCATAGCATTTCCTTTACATAGTAGGCCTTCTACAAATGCTTGGCCACCTGAGGTACCAACTGTAAAGCATTTACATTTAAATAATACATATTACATATTAAATAATACATTACAATTACAAATAATAAATTACAATTAAATAATACATAATGCAAAAGCATTTAGTGCATTTCTGGCATACAGTAAGTATGACTTAAATGTTAGCTAGTATCTCAATATTGTTGTGGTTAAATGAATTAAACAAGAATATACCCAGGAATCCACAAGCAGCTGCTGACTGGGAGGAAATCCCCAGATACAAGAACCAGTCCCTATCCCTTATTACCAGCAGAATATCTATGTTACATTGGGACAGGAAAGGATCAAGCCAATTGCAGGCAGAAAACACCTCAATATAAAGACCGGAAGACTTGGTTTGTCTTAAATCAGAAATACTCAGGTTATAGATTTGGAATTGAAAGGCATTTTGGGGCCAATTCAACCATTTCATTTTACGAGTAAGGAAACTAAGATTTTGAGTCACTGATCATTCGTCACTTTTGCCATTATGGATCAGTTCATCAACCCATACCCCAAGGAAGAAAGTTGAACTTTATTTCGATTTCAGAAATACACATTGGGTCATTTTTTTTTCTCCTGGTGGGTATCAGAGGTGGGATTCAAAATCAGCTCTTCAGGCTCACTTGGCCAAGTTTTTACCCATTACACCTTTGCATCCTTACTTGGCTTTCCTATTGACAGGGACTGTTCAAGGACTTAACTTAAGAGACCATAGCAATAAGTAACCACCCAACAGGTGAGCTATTGCCCTGAATTATGACCTGTAGGGTTTTTTTTATTTTTATTTTTAGGAGTAAAAGAGCAGCGTTTTAACCAGGGCAATGTAATGACTGACTCTCCTACTCTGTTGTAAACAGGCCAATAAAAGTCAGCATTATCACAAGAGGCAAATTAGGTCAGTTTAACGATGGCTTTTGTTCTCATTCACAGTGGCCCAGCCCAAGTGCAATTTGGATTTCATAAAAACCAGTGATAGTAGCACTGTTTTTATTTGTATTTCAGGAATGATAACTTTCTCTGCCCAGAAAATGTCCTTACCTGGAGGCAAGCACGAAGCTTGAGGAGTTAGTTCCTTAGGTGAGGAGGTTTCTGCTCCAAGAGTCTGTCTGATTTCAGACCTTCATGCAGGCACTCAACAGAATGTTTGTTTTTTCCTGGCTATCAGTAGAAGGTCGCCCTTACTCTCCCAACAATTATATCTTCAACTGCTTTTCTCCTCTTTGAGCAACAAAGAATATAAAAAAGCTGAAAATTTTTGGAAAAAAAACGAGAATGTATTGGCTCAAACCAGCAAGAATGTCTAGGGAGCTCTCCAAAGTCTGACAAGCCCAGCCAGGGAGCCCACACACTTGGTCCATAACAACTCACATTTCAACAGCACCGGAGATTACAAAGTGCTTTCCTTACAAATGTCCTGTAAAGTAGTAGGTAGCAAAAACTATCTTTACAACGATTTTACAAATGAAGAAACTGAGACTGAGGCAGAGAAGAAAGCGACTTTTCCGTAAAAGAACCGGAGAGTTGTAGAGCAGAGAACTGAACTTAGGTCTCTCGCCAACCTACTCTCCAAAGCGTGGGTTTATGAGCCAGGACACGCCAAAGAGCACCTGCAGGCAACTTGAATTAACTTTAGCCCACAATCTGCCTGCCTACAAACAATAAAATTCAGGTGTGGGTCATGGAAGACCCATTCTACTAATTGAATACAAGCTTCTCAAACCTAATGGAGCTTCACTCGGATTGAAAGAATGATTGGAAAAGATTGATTAAGCCCTCACTAAGTCAAGCACTGGGATAAGCACTGAAGATTAACAATATAAAAATCAAAGATGTCTCAAGGAACTTGCCAGAATATTCCTTTTTGAGCCCACTTCTGGCAGACTCCACTTTCAGGGCTGTTTTTGATTTGTGGGAGGGACTGAAGGATGGTTTGTGAGAATAATCAGATTCTCTTGCACCTGAGGCTCCTCGTGGAGCAAATAGTCACGGAGCAGGTGCGCCTTGGGAGCCCGCCAACAGGAAGGACAGACTGCCTGTTATAAATTAACTCCAAAGTAAAGTCGAGCTGCTCCTCTCCAGTATTCAAGAGGGGGCACCATTGTGCACACCTATCTTTGCCTTACTCGTGGGTGAGGCTGAACAAAATGTCATTTATTTGGGTGTCCTCGACACATTCTGGGGTCTTGGGGAGTTGGAAACTTTGGAAATTGCCTCTGAATCTCTCACATAGAGGAAATGTGCAGTTAATCTTCAATGGAAATATTTATGTAACAGTATTCAGAGAAAATAATAATAACTTTTGATGTGCATGGAGAACAGTGAGCACTTTCCTAATTATTCCCAATTATTAAATTGGGTATAATAGATAATAGTATCCCCATTGTACAGAGGAAAAAATTGAGGTTCAATCCATATGCAAATCACTTGTAAAACTGACATCATCCTTGGGCTGGATCTATCTCTTCACATGGGGGTTGTTCACATATATACATCTATCCATAGGTATTTTTACTCTTAGACTAATAAAATGTCTATGGTGTCACTGTATCTGCAAAGTCAGTCAATCAACAAGCATTTAGTAAGCACCTACCATATGCACCACTACCCACTTTGTGCCAGGTGCTGTGTTAGGTGGTCCAATACAGAAATAACACATTGAGTTCTTTGAACTCTACCCAATAAGTCAATAAATATATATCAAGTACCTGCCATATTAAGGCCATATTAAGCACAAGTACTTTTGTGAGAGAAATGGTGTCAGTTAGGGAGGATTATGGGAGAGTGGGGAGAAGTCATGATAATGCCCTCTGAAGGGAAGGAATGAATGGCATGGATCCACAGTGGAGACGAGAATATGGAGGAAAGAACCCAGGGTCTGGAAGCAGAATGGTTCTGGGTTCAAATCTCTGATGCTTACTACCTGTGTTCTCCTAGGCAATTCCCTTGATTTCATTCTGTTCATCTGTAAAACATTTGAGTAAACGGTCTCTGATATCCTTTCCGGCTTTAGATCTGACATCCTAAATTATAGATTAATCACTGCATTAAACCTATGTAAAGCATCATCCCATGTGCCATGGAGAATGTACAAAACTACAAGACATAACCTTTGCCTTAGAGACCTTGTTGGAGAGACAATTATGTGAAAAATTAAAAAAAAAATTCAAGAGCTAATTAATGGTTCAATAAAAACAGAACTTGTTGGAACAGCATAAAAGATGTATGTGGTTAATTTTCTTAGAAATAATACAGACAATGAGCACTCGAGGACTTTAGAAGATGGAGAGATCACTGCAACGCTTTTGCCGAAGGAGAAAAAATTTGAGCTAGTGGATTTTGAAGGATGGCTAAAATTTTTGTATATGGAAAAAATAAGAGTATTTTTAATCTGGGATAATGGCAAAAATGTGGAGAGGGGAAAATACAATTCATGTTTGAGGGAAAACAAGTAAGCTGGTTTGACTGCATCAGAAATTTTCAGAAGGTGAACCTCTTACAAATCTAAGATTTGATGATACCATCCCTCTTTTTTTTCCCTTCAGGGGAAGTTTCATTCAGATGCAAAGATAAGCAACGATAACTTTCTCATGGTCAATTCAAGAGCTTGAATCTCTTTTAACTAAAAGCAAAAGTGTAAACAGAGGCAATAGAATTTCAGGGATATCACCCATTCCTTGATAGAGGAGTAAGCTTAGAAGCATCTGAAAGAGAATGACTACTCCCCTGCATCTGCAGATCTGCCCTGTAACATGGTTGGCACTCAACAGCCTTCTTGTTTATTCAGACAAGTTGGTTACAGGTGAGGCAGTAGAGAAAGCACTAGACACTGAATCAGAATCAGAAGACCTCCTTGTTATGACCAGTTCTGCCTTTTATTAACTCTTGACTTAGAAAAGTTGCTTCTCACTCTGATCTTATTGATTCATTTTTTTTTTTAAGGGTTGAACAAGGCTCTTATAATGGCTTGTGGATTTTTTGGGGGGAGGGGGAACCTAAGAGCCCTACAAAACCACATCTGAATCAGTAGATAATAGTAGTCCTGCTATAATGTGCATGAGGGTATGGTCCATGAAATTTTTGACATCAAAAAGGGAGGGAGAGCCAAGATCTGTCAAGACCTTCCCAACTCTAACCTATGCTTTTGAGGCCCATAGAGACTGGAACTATGTGAAAGCTAACATGGATTATAAGATTGTAATTTTAGATTTCATGCTTGGTGTTCTGCACACTATCGAGCAGGTGGATAAAATTATTGCTGGTTTTCTGGGGGACTGGTACATGCCTAGAGAGCCTTTAATGCTCCTCCCCATTTGGAAGAGACCGGGGAACCTCCTTTGAGAAGAATCACAATGTCTTGGACTGACTGTGCATCCTGTTTCGGAGTCTGTGACTGGTTGCAATCCGCTAACCACATGATGAATGATAAGCTCTTTGGCTCCATCCCTCTAACTGGAGGATGCCCAAGACACGCCTTCAGCCCTTTTCCTCTGATGCTCGATTGTGGGCTCTGCTCTTGGCTGACTCCTTTGACGGCGGAGTCCAGTAAGAAGTAGAACTGGAAGGGAGGAGGAATTGGACCGCTTTCTCCAGAGCCAATCTGTGGCTGAACCTCAGTTCCTTCCCTCACTTTCCTTTGTTCTTGTGGTTACGTCCCCAACGCCGCCTGCCTGCCTCCATCACCCCATCCCCATCCTCACTTTTTCAGTCTCTGGACACTTTTCACCACTTGTCTATATTCTTCTTGTGATGTTGGTTCCCACATGTTTTGTGCCTTTGGAAGTGTGATTGCAGCCTGGTTCCTGCAGCTATTGTGGTCTTCCCTGGTGGATAGCCCAAGAACCAGGGCATCTTCTCCCACTCCATAATCTCATAAATTAAGTCTTTCATTAATTAATTAATTAATTCAGAGTCTCTTTTTGCCTTATTTCACTGCTGATTCATCATCTCAGAGAGGGGAGAAACCTTGGTGGCCCCCTGATCTGCTCCATACCTTCATGGAGCCTCTCTCCTTCTCCACATTTTCTTTTCTACAATTAGCTATGTGGCCTTAGCCAAGATGTTCACTCCACACCTCTGGACTTCAATTTCCTCATCCATAAAATGGGGAAAAGAACACCTTCCTTACCTGCCTCATAGAGTGATTGAGAGGAAACCCCTTGGTAATGCATATGTGGCTACAGAAAGGAGAACAAAGGTTCTATAGAAATGTTGTGAGTGACTCTCATGACTTCCAAAAGCCACGTCCACTGAGGCTAAACCCTGCTTAGTCAGTGGCATTGCTTGTAGACCCTTGTGTTCACTTGGAAGCCCTCTTTCCTAATCCTTTTTCAGGGCTTTACACTCTGGAAGGAAGCTCAGCAGGGGTAAAGAAAGCCAAGCTCAGGAGGGAGCAAATGGAAAAAGCACATTTAATCAATAAACAAACAACCTCCTCTCCCCCCCCCCCTCAATGTATAACTGTGAGGGCTTTTGTCCAGATAGACCAAGGCATGAAATAGTGGGCTCCATCACCCAGATTTCATGTCTAAGCCAAGCTATCCATAAATTTGTGGAATGTTAAAACGGGAAGGGACTTGAGAGATTATTTAGTCCAACCTATTTGTTTTATACTTGAGAAAACCAAGGGAAAGGACTTTCATCTTTCTAGTTGATTTAAGGTCACTTGGAAGTACTTAAAGTCATATCCCAGTTTAATTAGAGTCTAAAGATGTATTTGATAGCCTTTTACCAAGCGAAGAAAATTCATTCATTAATTTATACATCAAGTACTTATGGAGTACCTAGTACATGCAAGAAACGGCTGGGTGTGGTTGATGCTGTGACATCATGAAGTGATTGAGGGGTAGATGAAGGATGAAAATGCTGGCTCTTCTTAGTTATCATAGAAAAGCCAGAAAGATTCTAGACTTGGAATTAGGAGGTTCTTGGGCTCAGATCCCACTTGCCTAAGTGAGCAGAAGGGCTGGAATTGGAGAGTCCCTTATAGGACCAAGCTGCATTCACTGACTCAGTGCATGGTTTTTAAATCCATAAAGAACATAGAGAGAATAAGATAAAAACGCTTGTTTCAAAGTAAAAAAATATATATATATCAATTGATAGACTTTCCATTTCTCTTGTTAACCCCACTCACTGAGACTCAGCTTATATATATATATATAAAGGAGATAATTCAAGGGCTTGTGATGGAGCTCAAATAGTACGATGTTTGTACTTTGTTGTTCTGTTGTTTTTCAGACCCTTTGTGATCCTGTATGGGTTTTTTTGGGCAAAGATACTGGACTGGTTGGCCTTTTCCTTCTCCAGCTAATTTTACAGATGAGGAAACTGAGGCAGACAGGATGAAGTGATTTGCCAGGATCACACAGCTAGGAAGTATCAGAGGCTGGATTCAAACTCAGGAGGATGAGCCTGACTCTGAACTCAGCCTTCTGTGCATTATGGCATCCTTAGCTACCCTACGTGTGTATAAAAGAGTCTTGGAAATTCTAGCTATTATTGTATTCATATAAATGCCAGATATTATAACAGCAATAATATAATGTCAAGTTTTAGATGCTGAAGGTCAAAATCTTTCCTATTATCAAGGTCAGGAGTTTGGAGATCATCTAGTCAAAGCCCTTTGTATTACAAGTGGGGAAAGTGAGGCTGAAGGAGGGAAAACAGATCGTGTAGGGGACGTAGGGAGCAAATGGTAGAGCTGGGATTCGGATTCAGGTCCTTTGCCTTCCACTCCTCTCTTCTTCCAGCCTATTCCTCTTCTCCAAGGGCAATGGAAGGGACACTTCTCATCTCTCCCCCACTCTGTGAACGTCTCCCAGGCCCAGCCTTGCTCTGTGGCCCCCTCCTCCGACACCCCACCCCCACCCCCCCCAGCACACAACAAGCTCCATCTATGGCAAAGGGTCCCGGCTCTCCCACACCTCTTGGCCAACTCTAAGGAACCGTCAGTGCTGTTTGCCCCGAGGCACTAATATCAGTAACCATGGCTCTGGAGAGGAATCGTCAATCGTCCCCCCCAGAGAATGGGCTGTTTACTCAGTCTGGTCCGGCTCCTGTGTACACAGAAAAACCAAACATTGGCCAAACATGTTTGCAAAACTTTATTATCTTGGCCAAAGTAGGTGCTGGCCAGGTCAGAAACATTCTCAGGTTGTTAGGGAGTGCACTGCGCTGAAACCCCCTTTGGCTAGCTGAGCCCAAAGAGGAACTGAAGAGAACGAGTCCGGTGAGTGTGTGTGTGTTATCTACACAGATCATGTAAGACCATGAACCTGTGCAAATGTGCATGTACATACGTGTGTATACGTCCCTACATCTATCTGCGTGTATGTTTATGTGCACACACATACAACCACCTTGTGTTGATCTACACAGACCATGGACCTATATACATTTTGCATGTACATACACATGTGTATATACACCTACAACTACCTGTATGTATATTTATATGTCCACATATACATACAAACTTGTATGTATCTATACAGATCATGTACCTGTGCACATTTGCATGTACATACACATGTATATATACACCTATATCAACCTGCATGTATATTTATGTGTACACACATGCAACTACCTTGTATCTATACAGACCTTTCACCTGTGCACATTTGCATGTATATACACGTGTGTATGTCCCTACATTTACCTGCGTGTATATTTACATGTACACAACACACACCTTTTATGTATCTACACAGATCATGTGCCTGTGCACATTTGCATGTACATACACATGTGTATATAGACCTAGATCTACCTGCATGTATATTTACATGCACACACACACCTTGAATGTATCTATACAGACCACGTACCTGTACACATTCACATGTACATACATGTGTATATATACATGCCTACATCTACCTTCAGGTACATTTATGTGTACACACATACAACCTGTGTGTATCTACACAGACCATGTACTTTGCACATTTGCATGTACATACACATGTATACACACACCTATATTTACCTGCATGTATATTAATGTGTACACACATACCTTATATGAATTAATACAGACCATGTAATTGGACATATACACATGTATATATATACACACCTAAACTTACCTGCGTGTATATTTACATGTACACACACAATCTTGTATGTATCTATTCAGACCATGTACCTGTGTACAACATTTGCACTTATATATACATGTATATGCACCTACATCTATATTTATATGTATACACACGCACACATGCCCTTTTACAGTTTTTGTAACATTGCTGGCTACTGAAAACAAAATCCAATAAAATATAAATTCCAAAATACAAAACAAGCAAAACAATACAAAACACACTTAAATACGTAGCTGGGCTCCCCTCCCTTGTCCAGAAGCCAGAGAAGTCCGTGCAGGGAGGGAAGCGTGAAAGGCTTTTCTGCAGCACGCAGGGAGCAGAGGCTCCGGCTCAGGCCGGAGCGCCCGGGAGTCCGCTAGCACCTTTTGTCCTGCAGCATGGTGAGCAGGAAGGTGCACAGGGAGCTCCAGGTGTCCCCACAGTATTCGCTGGCCACTTTTCTCTGGTTGATCACCTCCACGTCCTCCTCGCACTGGGCAGGAGTCGTCGGCTGGACGGTGGCGGCAGCCGGTCCGACGGTGGGGGCTGCTGTCTGAGGGTCCTTTCTGACCTTCTTATCCTGACTCTGGCTGTTCTTGCTGGAGTCCAGCAATCTGAGATGAGCTTCTTTAGGCCCTTGCCTGCACACGCGAGACTTGAGGATGCTCTTGGGGTCTGCGCAAAGGTTCCTCTGTTTCCGCAGGGCTCGGCCAATTTGTTTCCAGTAGGCTTTTTCATTGCCTGCGTAATGGGGGCAGGAGGAAGGACTGCCTGCAAAGGTACACTCAAATTGGGCTTCCTGCCCTTTGCATTGAACTTTCAAGGCGACGCCCTCCTTCTCAGTCACTGCCCAAGTACAAGGGACATTCTCTTGAGTGGAAAACCTGCCCCTGGGGAGCCTTTTTCCTCCCTTAGCCTTCTGGCTTTTCTCCTCCTTGTCAGGAGAGCCGGGATGTTTCCCTTCACCCTTTTCATCTCTCCCGTGTTTTCTTTTCCTTTGTTTTTCACAATCCACCAAGAGCAGCTGTGAGACCAGGAGCAAGACAGAGAACAGGGCAATGCACTTCATCTTCATGCTTCCACTCGGGTAGGAAACCTGTTTGACAAAGTCAGATTAGTCAGAGGGCCCTTTCCTCTGAGAAGCTCCTCCCTCTCTTTGTCCCACCACTTCTGGAGACGGCTCTCTCAGGAGCACACCACCTGAATGGCCCCCGGATGGAGGAACCATCATGGGGAGGATCTCTGGCTCCTGGAATCAGGAGAGTCACAGCATCTCCTGCTGGAGGACCCCCCCCCTCTCTAGTGGGGGACATTTACCATTCTAATATCCTTTTAAAAAATTTGCTTTCCACAAATGCTTGCCCCCCACACCCCTCCAAGACTCTTGGTCAAAGTTGGGTTACAGAATCCTAGCTAGGTTCACAGATTTTGAGCAGGGCGGAACTTTGGAAATTTTTGTCCAATTCTCTAATTTTATAGGTTTTACAGAGAAAAGGGATGACTTGCCCAAGATCACACAAGTATCAAGAAACAGAGGCAAAATCCAGATCTTCTCATTCAAAATACAGAGTCCTTTCCATGAGGCCATTGGCCCTTTGATTAATTCCTTCCTTCCTTCCTTCCCTGCTGTTTGCAACAAATGGGAGCCAATGTAAACTGCATGTGAAGATAAAGGATTTCTCCCTCAGGGACAAGATCTAGTCAGGGCTTTGTCATGAATGAGCTCTGTGGTCTCGGGCTAACCACCTGACCTCCTTGGTCCTGCCTTCTCATTTGTAAAATGAGAAAAGTAAACCTGATGATCTCTAAGCTCAGCCTGACCTCAATATTCAGTTGCTCTCTACAGGCTAAGACACTCCAAAGCTATAAGCACTATTTATAGAGAAAAGAAGTAATTTATACAACTATTGGGGTTTTGTAAAAGGGAAGAAAAAGAGGGAATGGAAGGGAGGAAGGAAAAAGAAGAAGGAAAAAAGAAAACAAGAAAAGGAAGAGAAAAAAGAAAGCTGGAAAGAAATGAAAAAGAAAGAAAGAAATAGGAAGGAGAGAATAAGAGATAAAGAAAAAATAAAGAATGGAAGAAAGGAAGGAAAGAAGGAAGGACAGAAGGTAGGAAAGAGAACAAAGGAAGGGAAAAGAAAAAAGGAAGAAAAAACGAAGAAGGAAAAAGAAGAAGAAAGGAAGAAAAAGATAAGGAGAGAAAAATCTGGAAAGAAAAGAAGAAAGAAAAAAAGAAAGAATTAGAAAAGAAGAAGGGAAAGAGAGATAAAGAAAAAATAAAGAATGGAAGAAAGGAGGAACAGAAGATAGAAAAGAAAGAACAAAGGAAGGGAGAAGAAAAAAGGGAAGAAGGAAAAAATGAATAAAGAAAAGAAGAAAGAAAAAAGGAAGAAAAAGAGATGTTAAAAAAGAAATCTGGGAAGAAAGAAATAGAAAGGAGAGAGAGAGAGAAAGAAAAAGAAAAAATAAAGAATGGAAGGCAGGAAGGACAGAAGGTAGGTAAGAAAACACATAGGAAGGGAGAAGGGAAAAGGGAAAAAGAAAAAATGAAGAAAAAGAGGGAAGAAATGATGAAAAAGAGATGAGGAAGGAAGAAAGGAAAGAAAGAAATAGAAAGAAGGAGGGAAGGAGAGAGATAAAGGGAAAAAAGAAGGGGAGGAAGGAAGAAAGGAAGGAAGGGAAGCGAAGGCAAATAGGACACTTTTAGTATTCATCTTTAAATGTGGCAAAGCATTTACAAGTTTCCCAGGCTTTTTAGCTAAACTCATTCAAAAAGTTCTAGGACACAGAATCCCAGAATCCCCCACTGGTAGCTTTGGAAGGGACCTTGGGCATGGTTCAGCCCATGCCCTCTCCACAGAGCTGGAGACCAAGCCCTAGCAAGGTAAGGGCTTTGCCCTGTAAGTGGCACGTGGTGGGGACCAAAGCCCAGCAGGGGATTTCCAGCTCGCTGCTCCTGCTTGGGGAGCCTCTCCTGCTCGGCCCCGCGGTACCTGCCTCCCACCAAAAGCAGAACAGAAGGGAGACCGTGAAAATCACTCACCTTTCCGGGCTCAGACTGGGTGCACTGCAGGACTGCTCGGTAACCTCCCGCGTGAGCCAGCGTGTTACTTATAGAGCCAGGGCACTCCCACAGCCCAATCACAAGGTCTTACAACATGATACTACTGAAAAAAATCACCTTTAGAACTTTCTTCAATTCTTCCCTTGGCTACACCCACTTGAGAGGGTGCCAGCCCCGGCTGGGAACGTGTAAGAGCCCATCGCCGCTCTGCTTGCCATGGGGTGACAGAGGTGTGGCTGCCAAACGAGATCCCGCGCTCGCCAAGTCCCATGGAGGGGAGAGACGTCTCCCCGAGGCTCTTATCAGCTCTGCCGGCTTCTCCGGGGGTTCTACGCTGTCCCCCAGCCCGAGGCAGCGCCTCAACCGTAAGCCGCAGGCTCAGGGGCAAAGGGAAAGGTGGAACGTGGGCTTTTCTCTCCCCATTTGGGGTGTATATGATGTTCTAGGGTATCGCACGTGGCAAACCTAGATCCTAGAGGAATATCAGAATGAGAAAGGACCTTGGAGGCACATCCCAGGTCCACAGAGGGGAGTCACATCTTGGAGGAGGGTTTTTAATAAGAGCCCGGGGAGTCTGCTCAGGCTGGTGGCGAGCAGCCAGAGCACCCAAGGAAATGTAGAATTGGTTAGATTGATGAAGAACGCTGGTGATCTTCTGCTGAATGTGTCCCCCGGAATCAAGAACGATCCCCACTTCTGGGGCTCCCCCAAGACCGTCAGGAGGGGGTTCTTGTAGCGAGGTCCCAGGACTCAAACTTCCAGGAACCAGATTCTCTTCTAACGGATTCTGCTTGCACGAATGATCTGGCAAGTCACTCGGGTCTCAGATTGCCCACTGGGGAGACAGGGCTAATAGTCATAGCTAGGATTTAGCCAGCGCTTTTAGGTTTGTAAAGCATTTTTTGTATTTTCTCTCATTTGATCCTTACAACATCCTTGTGGAATAAGTAATATTTATCTCCTCTTTCCACATGAGGACACAAGGTAAGTGACTTGTCCAGGGTCACAAATCTACAAGCCTGAGGTCAGATTTTGCACCCAGATCCAGTGCTTCCTCCTAAGCACCATCCAGAGACTCAGTGGTGAAGCGCCCTGGTGAAAGGGCCCCTCATTAAGCACCAATAAAAGCACGGGTCCAGTCCCTCTTCTCTATACAATTACAGTGAAGTAGAATGTGAGCTTCTTGAGAGCAGGGACGGTTCCATTTTTGCATCCCAGATAACCAATATTTGCCTTTTTAGATCAGACGTGTGATTTCTGCTATAGTCAATCATCTGTAAGGAAGCTTTCTTTGCCAGAGGCCACCTACACTAAAAGAGAGAAGTTCCCAGGGCCCGGAGAGGCATGTGGCTTGTCCAGGGACACACCAGTGAGTGGTATCTTGGGTAGGACCTGAAGCCAGGTATTCCTAACTTAAGATTTTCTTTCTACCCACTGACCCAGAAGGCTCCAGAGGAGAAGGGGAGGCTGGTGACTTTGTAGAGCTCTCTCCTGCTCACTCCAATGGATTTGCATGTCATGGTATCCCCCCTATCCTCCCCCCTCCCAATGCCGTGGTCTTCTCCCAAAAGAACAAACAAGACTTCACCTTAGACACAACAGGTACCCAACATGGCGTGTCCACATCAGACAAAGCAAACTGCAGTAGCACAAAGGAAAGGAGAGAGGAGCAAATTTCGAGCCGTCTCCATGCAAGTGTTCATGGCGACTCTTTGTGCCCGACCTGGGTAGAGCTTTCCAAGCTGGTACCCATCTGACTGGCCACCATCAGACACGCTGCATCTGGACCCCGATATAGCCATGTCAAGGATCACAACCACCAGCAGGTGCTTTTCGCCTCATTTTCTCTCTTGGATATCCCTCCCTCATTTGGAGAAGCAAATTTTAAAGAAATTATTTTCTCCATGTAATAGATTATCCAGACCAATATTCTTTTTTAAAAACATTTTGAAACAGCAATCTTTAAACCTCATTAAAACTTTAAGAGATCAGCTTCTCAGCTAAAAGAGAGAACTCTCCTTAGTCAATGCCTTTTTTTCATAAAACATAATTTCCTTTGACAAGTGAAGTAAGAAAAGATGCAAATCCATTATAAATGTGTGGTTTTTGTCTTGAGTATCCCAAGAAAAACTCATATGAAAAATGCTATTCAAGCTATTCAGCACTAAGTATGACTATTCTTCTGACTCTCTACTGGACTGTAGCCAGATGGATTTTGCCAGTTACTCTTTTAGTTTTATATTTTTGTTACTCCAAACCTATTGCAGATATAATTCCTTTTGCAACTTTTTATTTTTTTATTTAAACTTTAAATTTTTTAATTCTGAAATATTAAAAAGATGAACATTTCCACATACAAAATGGAACAGAAAATGAGCATTGTGTGTAAAGCCACACATCTCTACTAGGTACAGCTTACTTTAAAACAAACCTCTATACGTAAATTCAAGATGTTACTCTCAAAGCTGTTTCTATTAGCATTTCATTTTTCTGTTCTCTCCTGTGCATTTCTTTAAATGCTTCAGAGATCTTTTCTCTTTTTTTCCCCTTATTTTTAGAAACTTTTTTTACTAGTTTCCCTGTTTCTTACCCTCACCTATCTGGTTCAAAAAGAAAAAAAATTCTTATCACCAATAAGTATAGTTAAGCAAAACAAAAATATACACTGGCCATGATTGAAAATGCATTTCTCTACACTAGTTGATCAATGGAATAGGTTAGGTTCAAAGGACAAAACAGCCAATAACTTTAATAATCTAGTGTTTGACAAACCCAAAGACCCCAGCTTTTGGGATAAGAATGCATTATTTGACAAAAATTGCTGGGAAAATTGGAAATTAGTATGGCAAAAACTAGGCATTGACCCACACTTAATACCATACACCAAGATAAGGTCAAAATGGGTTCATGACCTAGGCATAAAGAATGAGATTGGAGAAGGAAATGGCCGACCACTCCAGGATCTTCCAAGAAAAACCCTAAGTGGGGTCACAAAGAGTCAGACATGACTCAGAACAACTCAATAACAAATTACCCATTGAGAGCACTCTGTTATTTTCCAATTCTAGCAAAAAATGGGATGTTTTAGCAAAGAATATCACCAAAACATTTTTGTACACTTAAGTCCTTTTTTCTTTGGGATTTAGGTCAAGTGGAAGCTAAAATTTTCATGGCCACAGTTGATTCACAGTGAGAGCCGAAGCAGGATACTCAGGGGTCTGTCTCAAATTGCTAGGGCCTTTTGTTCTGGAGAGCAGATGAGGGCCACAGCTCTCTCTCTCGCCTTTATGGAGGTCCAAGACACATTTCACACTCAAGTAATATTTGTTCAGTGAATGTATCCACTCCAGAAAGTGTAAAGTATAAGAAAGATTGTTAAACCATGAAAAACAATGAAAGCTGATTGATCCTTTCACTGGGTCAATACCAGTCATATTTCATATACCTAATACATGTCACCATTTCACACACAGGATTAAAGCAAGAAATGCTTTGTGCAAAACATGAATTCATTTTCCTATTCCTTTTGTTACAATTTTAACCCCTTAAATTTGATTCTATACAGAACTGCTGGGTTCAGAATAATAAATAATAATAAAAAATAAAAAATAAATTAAAGACCTGTTGTATGTAGGGCTCTATCCTAGGTACCAGGGGATATAGAAAATTTAGTTAAGACAAATAATGGAGCTGACAGTCTACAAGGGAAATATGGCACAGAGGCCAATGTCCGTAGTTCTTATTACATTATGTTAGATGGTTAACAAAGCAAAGTTCTTGATGCTAAGTGAAATGAGCAGAACCAGGAGATCATTATATACCTCAACAATGATACTGTTTGAGGATGTATTCTGATGGAAGTGGATCTCTTAGATAAAGAGAGATAATTCAGTTTCAAATGATCAAAGATGGACAGAAGCAGCTACACCCAAAGAAAGAACACTGGGAAATGAATATAAACTGCTTGCATTTTTGTTTTTCTTCTCGGGTTATTTCTTCCTTCTGGATCCAATTCTCCCTGTGCAACAAGAGAACTGTTCAGTTCTGCACACGTATATTGTATCTAGGATATACTGTAACCTATTCAACATGTAAAGGACTGCTTGCCATCTGGGGGAGGGGGTGGAGGGAGGGAGGGGAAAAATCGGAACAGAAGTGAGTGCAAGGGATAATGCTGTAAAAAATTACCCTGGCATGTTATAAAAAATTATCTGTCAATAAAAAGTTATTTTAAAAAATTGCCAGATACAAAATTAAAAAAAGATCATAATAAATCCTTTTTGCTTTTTAAAAATAAATAAATAAATATTTTGTAGATGATTGATAAAAACAAACAAACAAACAAACAAACAAACAAAAAAAACAAAGCAAAGTTCTATGTGAGGTCCTAAAGGAAAAGCCATGATCAACCAGGGGTTGGGTCATATCCTGCTAAGAAGACTTCCCCAAACTGGGATCAGTGGCAAAGAGAGTCCTTCTCAAGTGAGTCTGGGTGGAGGAGTCCAATAGGTTGGAAATTAATATGTGAAGTTCATTTGAGAGGAACATGTCAGCTTTCCAGAGGTCAATCCTTCATTCATCAAACCTCCCACCTTCTAGCAAAGGCTGTCCAACTGGATTCTCTCCATTTCCACACCAGCCTTCCCCTGTCCCCAGTCTTCCTCCAAAATTTGGACAGATGCAAAAAATGGTACCTGGTGAGACAACTGAGATATTGATCAGGGTGGTCCTTGCAAAACCAGAAATTCTGCTGAAGCCACGGAGGGAAATGAGGATGCTCTTAAGAGGGAAGCGTGAGGCAGGACGCTGATGTTCTCAGCCAGCATGTGCCTTGCGCAGAGTAAGCCTTCAGTGGGCGTCTGCTCGTTGCTAAGTAAGCACCAGAGACAGAGGGTCCCAGATTAAGAACCAGAGAAGAGACCTCTAAGGATCAGCTTGGGTCAGCTCTGGATTTGACAAATGAGGAAAATGAGACCCAGAGAATGTAGATGACTCACTGAAGATCATACCACTAGCAAGTTTCAAGCCCGACCACTGGCTTTCCCTGCTCTCCAGTACTGTCAGAAAAGTATTGCCTATTCAGCTTCTGAAAGAAGATGAGTTCAGCCAGTGAGCTTATTACCATGTCATATATTTGATTCAATTCAATAAAAATTATTATGCGCCTTCTATGTGCCAAGGAAGGCAAAAGAAGCAAAAATCAGCCCTGTCCTTCAGGAATGTACATTCTAAAGGGAGAAAGAACATGCAAACACACGTGTGCATGTGGATATACACATACAAACATACACACATAGCATAAATAATTATATTTATATTACTACTACTACTATACTACTATTACCCCCACTACCACCACCACCACTACTACTACTACTACTACTAATAGTAGTAGCAGTAGTAGTATTTACATAGCACTTTAAGGTTTACAAAACACTTTACACATATTTATTTTATTTGGTCCATTTAACAATCCTGGAGGGATTTTATAAATGAGGAAACTGAGGTTCATAGACTTTTTCAAGGCGACACTGAGGTAAGACTTGAACTCAGGTCTTCTGAACTCCAAGTCCAGTGCATTGTTTCACCTAGCACCTCTAATATAAATAATAATTTAAAAAAACTGATATTTATAGATGAGTTTAAGATTTGCAATTTGTCTAATTTAGTCTTACCTGGGATATTATTCCCATTTTACAGATAAGCAAATTGAGGATGAGTGGAGAAATGATTTACTCATAATTTTGCAGTAGTAACTGTTGGAGTAAAGGGTTGACCTTATTCTCACCCACCCAAGTCCGTCACCAGCACCATTCTGCCTCCATCAGAGCTAGTGCTTGTGCATTTTATATTTTGCATTATTGAGGACTGCCAGGTCCTTTATGGCCTTTCTCTTACCTGCCCTCAACATAACTCTATGAAGGAAGAACTTCCACATGGGGATTCTCAGAACAGTCCAATTCTTGGGCAGATGAAGTTAGAAAAAAGTCTTGAACTAGACAGAGTTCACAAGAGAACTCTTTGACAAATTCTCTCAGGGAAAAGATAGCAAAAGTATTAGGGGAAAAACAAACAATCCAACAAAACCATAGATGCGTTTACAGCTGAAATAAAGGCAATTAGTCACCTAATAATGACCTCACACTAATTTTCTCATCATGTTATCATTTTTATAAGAATGAGCTGCACACATAGTACTTCCATTGGTCTGAGAAGAGCATAGCCAAACTTTCTTTTTTATTATTATTATAGCTTTTTATTTACAAGTTATATGCATAGGTCATTTTACAGTATTGACAATTACAGCCAAACTTTCACAAATGATTTGCTATAGCAGAAAGCATCTCAGACAATTGCACGGAAGTGCTGAAAATGCATGATCCCGATGGATCCATTGTGTTGGTTGTAATAAAGCATTTAAGTAGAAAATAAAACTCAGCATTACAGGCTTTCAGGCAACAAGGGATATCTAATACACAAGTCAAGATCTTATGTATCCTTTGAGAGAAATAACCATAGGAATAATTCTGTTCAATTACCTTCTGATTATTCAAGGCAGCCATACAGAAGGAAAAGCTAAGTATTCACCTTGTTACTGATGATGTTCTGTCAGAGGTGGGAGGAGGAGGGATTCCCCATCAATGTTGAAGTCATTCACATGTTCCTGTGTTCAGATGACTCTGGGCTAAAACTGCCTCAAACCCAAGAACATCACAGACCCTGTTCAGCAGATCCCTGAATATCTGCCCCCCCCCCCCACTAAAAAAATTGACCAAACAATTTATACTAGAAAAAAATGGACAAAAAAGCACCTACCTCAAAGGATGACATGTGATTGGGTAGTCAGTCCAGTGAATTAGTATGCAAATCTAGGACAGGGACTACAGAGGGGAAAGAGGTAGATCCAGTGAAATACAATGAGATTTGATTGCATTTAGGTAACTGAACAGTACCTGAAATAATCCCAAGCTGGTCTCCATGAAAAACCCCATTAAAAGTATAGGTATAGACAGATAGATAGATAGATAGATTCTCCTGCGAAGCTATTTGACTTGGAGTTTTAAAGATCCACAGGCTCCAAAGAACCAAAATTATGGGTGGTTGGAAAAGTCACTGAAGAGAAACATGGTAGGCTTCTAAGATGACTTACATGCAAGAAGTAGCTTAAAGGATATCATGAAGGAAGTAGATTTTAAAAAAGCAGCTATTATGTGTCAGACACTATGCTAAGCATCAGCTGTGCAAAGACATGATGACAAAATAATAACCAAACATTTCTTACTCTCAAAGAGCTTATAGTCTACTGTGTGGCTAGAAAAAAAAAAGTAGATCAGTCAGAGTAATGGCTCACAAAAGGTTAGTACAAGTAATAACTATGATGTGGAAAAAGACCTAAAAGGTAGATCTTTAAAAGATCTGTTTAACTTGGTGGTGGTGGTTTTAAATTTATTTATTTTGAATACATATTTCTTTATGAATCATGTGGGGAGAGAAAAATCAGAGCAAAAGGAAAAAACCATGGGAGCGATTAAAAAAAAAAAAAAAAAGAAAAAACAAGTGAACATGTATTGATTTACATTCAATCTCCTTAGTTCTTTTTCCAGGATTGCTTTGGATCACTGAACCACTGAAAAGAACCAATAGTCGATCACTGCACATTCTTGCTGTTATTGTGCACAATGTATTCCTGGTTCTGCTTATTTTGCTCAACATCAGTTTATACAAATATTTCCAAGACTTTCTAAAATTAGCTTGTTCATCATTTATAGAACAATAAGATTCCATTACCTCCATGTACCACAATTTGTTCAGCCATTCCCCAATTGGATGGGCACCTATTTACTTATTTTCCAATTCTTTGCTACCACAAAAAGAACTGCTACAAACATTTTTGCATGGGTGAGTACTTTTCCCTCCTTTATAATTTCTTTGGGATATACCCAGTAGAGATCAAAGAGTATACACAGTTTGATAGCCCTTTGAGCATAGTTCCAGATTGCTCTGGATTGGTTCAATCCATTCACAACTCCACCAACAATGCATTAGTGTCCCAGTTTTCCCACATCCCCTCCAACATTTATCATGATCTTTTCCTGTCAACTTGGCCAATCTGAGAGGTATGAGGTGGTACCTCAGAGTGGTTTTAAGTTGCATTTCTCTAATCAAGAGTGATTTACAGCATTTTTTTTCATATGACTATAGACAACTTTAATTTCATCATTTGAAAATTGTCTGTTCATATGCTTCAAACATTTATCAATTGGGGAATGACTTGTATTCTTATACATTTGAAACAGTTTTTAAAAATATATTTTAGAAATGAGAGTCTCATCAGAAACACTGGCTATAAAGATATTTTTTTCCACCTTTATACTTCCTTTTTACCATTGTTTCTATTGGTTTTGTTTATGCAAACTCTTTTTAATTGAACACAATCAAAGTTGTCCATTTCACCCCCCATAATGTTCTCTAGTTCTTCTTTGGTCATAGATTCCTCCCTTCTCCAAAGATCTGATAGGTCAAATCATCCCTTGTTCTCCTAATTTGTTTATGGTGTCATCTTTTCTGCCCAAATCATGTACCCATTTTGACCTTTTTTTGGTATGGGGTGTGAGAGTTTCTGACTATTGCTGAGTTTCTGAGATATTATTTTGCAGTTTTCCCAGCAATATTTGTCAAATAGTGAGTTCTTATTTCTGAAGCTGGAATTTGGGGGTTTATCAAATACTAGATTACTATTAGACCTTGATTATTGTGCCATGTGTATCTCATCTATTCCCCTACAGATCTGTTTAATTTTTTTAAGCAGATATGCTGTTGATGATTTTTAAATGAACCCAACTTGTGTAGGATAAGAATCCAGGAACAGATTGTGATCTATGCATGTGGAGCAAATACCCACATTAATGAGATCATGAATTTATTGAAGGAAATACTATTATGTACCTGACAAGGTTGTTGCAAGCGAATATCTGTTAAACCTTAAAGCATTATGCAAATACGAGTTATTATCTCATTTGAGCCTCAAAATGAAATTGTGGAAGTAAGTAATGCTGTAGATTGCTAGCCATTTCCCAGATAGCTCCCCATGCTTCAAGGCCAAGGATATCACAAATATTACCTTCCTTCTTTCACAAATGAGGGAAAAGACTTGCTCTAGGTCAAATAATCAACATTCCCTGTCCTAATCAAAGTGGCCTAAGAAGGGCTGGTATATAACAAATAATTGTTAAGTGAATTAATATACTACTTGAACCAAAGTCTTCTTGCCTCAGTTTCAGGGCTCTTTCTATCATGGCATGTTTTCTCAATATATTCCAGTTGAATATTTTTTTAAACAACAACATTCCATAGCCTGATATCATCCATCAACCTGAATGTAGATTTAGGCTACAGCATAATTCAACAGAGTCAGATAAAACATACTGAGTCATAGAATCTTCGATTTAGCACTAGAATTGGCTGGGGAGGCCAGTGGGTCCAACCCCCTCCCTCTACAGATGAAGAAACCGAAGTCTTAGACAGTAAGGTGGGATTTGAACCTGGGTCTTCAAGACCATGGCTCTTTTAACCATATGTATTATTTACTGATTTCAGAGAACTCACATTACTGTCAGATGTTTTGGACTTCAGAATATAAAAGTAATTCAAATTCTGATAAAATAAGTGACTATGCTGAGTTTTTGAGATATTATTTTCCAATTTTCCCAGCAATTTTTGTCAAATAGTGAGTTCTTATTCCTGAAGCTGGAGTTTGGGGGTTTATCAAATACTAGATTACAATAGAACTTGATTACTGTGTTGGGTATATCTAATCTATTCCACTGCATAACTGTTTAATTGTTTAATTTCAATAAAATAATAGATATAATCCCTCTATATATTGTTAATTATTACCACCAATATTAATATAATATTATTATATATTATATGCAATATTAATAATTGACATAGACAATATATTAGAATATAATTATATATTAATATAATTAATTAATATATTAATAACATATACCATATTATATAATATGTAATGACACTGAATAATTAATATAATTATATGATTATGATACAATAATATATTATATATTATATATAATATAATATCATAATGTATATGTAACATTAATAATACCAATTATTACCAATAACCACCTAATTAATTGTGCTTTAAGGTGCTTTATTCACAATAACTCCATGTGGCAAGTAGTATTATCATTCGGCATTCCAGAAAACCAAATTTCCAAGAGAAGTGATCTTGTCTTTGTAACATGTCAAAGTCAAGATTCACACTCAGGTCTACTAAGAACCAGTACAAAGTAATATGATATGACCATAGTAATGTGACTATTAATACCATGTTCTTGACTCCCATGAACAAAGAAGAATTCAAAAGGAAAGGAATAAAATAATATACTACATCCAATTTACTTTGTGCTTTTTTCTTCAGATATAACTGAACGTGACATTTGGAAATAGTCATTAGAAAGAGCTTTAGACTCACCCCCAAATTCTTCCAGATCAGCCCAGTGGACTCGAACAGAAGCCTCCAGGGATCTACTCAATAGAGTACAGTGATTTCATATTCTCTTGATGCTTTTTTTGAAGGACAGACCCAGGGCAATTCTTTGAGAGTTAATGTCTTATTGGCCACAGTGTTTTGAGAGTGACAACAAGCAAAGGGACAAGTGACCATGAGCCTCTTGGCAGAATCACAGAAACATGGCTGGCCAAAAAGTAATCTGAGGAAGATTACTGGGGGCATTTTATTGGAGATCCAGAGAGGAAAACCTGTCACTGAATGAAGAGAAACACCGGTCAACCAATCAACCAAGGTCGATTATATTGCCTGGATTTGGGGAAGACTGGAAAGGAGAAGTTGGTTTTACACACACAAATGGCTCATTTTAATCTTTCCAGGTTTTCATGATTTCACCAGCATCCCTGCTACTTCTGCCTTTTAGATCTTAGTAGATGATTTCATGATTTTCTGTACCTGTTCCCTCTCCTTTCCCCATCAGCTCCTGACCTGGTAATCTTTATGAATCTTTCTGAACCAAGCTACAGACAGATACACGTGACACTGGCCCCACTTAGGCCTTTTCAGGTTGTTAGGGCCTTCCATGAAATAGTGAGCGCCTCATCACAGATGATGTTTGTAGGGGTATTATTCAAGATATTCATTCATTAGACAAGGGGGTGATTAGCCTAGATGACTTTAAAAATCCCACTTAGCTTTCTAATTTTATAATTATTCCATGTGATTCATTCATTTATTCGTTCATTCACTCATTCATTCATTTATTGAGGGTCCCTTGAGGCAGTATTGCATTGTTATTGAACTTGGAATGAGGAAGAGTTCAAATCCCATCTCTGGAGTGTGTGAGAGAAGGAGAATAAGTATCTTGCTGAGATTATGAAGCTGGAAATGGGGGGATATCCTTTGACAGAAACAGGGAAGTTTGGAAGAAGAGAGATTTGGGGTGAAAAGAGATCAAATTTGGGTGAAAAGATAACAAAAAAACAAATTTAGTTTTGGCCATATTGGGTCTGGAATGTCACTGTCACAGCCACTCTGAATAAATACCATGTGGTATGGACTAAAGTTCAGGAGAGAGACTGAGGAGGATACACAGGATGTGAGTCGTCTTCAGAGTTAGCAAGAGAGCCCTGCAGAGGGAGAAGGGAACCGGACCTAGAACCGAACCCCGTGGAACACCTCAAGCTGGGGCCATGAGCTGGCCATTGCCAGCCTTTGCTGTGCAGGTAGTTGAGAAAGTCAATCAGGCAGAAGAAGAAACAGGACAGAGAGTGTCACAAAAACCCAAAGGGGGGGAAGTGTCCGGGGGCGAAAGGGGCCAACAGCGTTCAGTGGGGCAGAAAGGGGGGAGGGCTGACAAAGCACAGCAGCTTGAACCTTGGGGAGAGCGCCTCCAGGGGATTCCATGGCTCCTCCACCCCCACCCCCATAACAAAAAGGTATCCACCTGCACTGACTGAGGGACTTTCCTTACTTGGGGGAAATCACAGGACAAGTCCTCATGGGGAATAAAATGCAAACACACACCCTTTAAAATAGGGGAAAGTTAAGCTGGCTTCATCTTAAAATCTTAAAACTACTGTCGTTGGAGGAAAAAAGAGGAAATCTACTGTTCTGTGTCAAGTTTTTGTGAATCCATTCTTACTTTCCTTTGTACTAAGTGCAGAAGAGAGTGCAGGCGTATGGAAAGTGCCAGATTTGGAAGCCGAGGACCTGAGTTCAAATCCTTGCTCTCTTACTCCTAACCTGCGTGAATTTGGACATCACTTAGCCTGTCTTGACCTTCATTTCTTCATCTTTAGAGGAAAGGGTTAAATTAGAATTGGGGCTCTTCATGTTTTCTGTGTCATGGATCCCCTGGCAGGCTAATGAAACTTCTCCAAATTATGCTTTCAAGTGCATAAAGCAAAATATATAGGGCTATGGTGGAAATCAATTTTATTAAAAATAGTTCTCAAAATATTAAAAAAAAAAATTCAGGGATCTCAAGTTAAGAACCTTTGGTAGGAAACCTCCAATGTCCCTTCCACTCTAACTCCCTGTGGAGAGGCAGGGTGATCTAATAAGAAGAGTACAGGATGGGGAGTCAAAGCAACTGGGTTTCAGTCCTAGAGCTGTCATTAACTGGACAAAAAATCCGGAGCCAGGAAATACTGGTTCCAGAGAACCGGTTGTAAAATTGTTAGTGTGAGCCTCAAAAATCAGCAAATGCTACGGCTAATTACCGATTGGACAATACTCTATTAGCTTATGCTTGGAAAATGGCCCTTCCCACTATTCTGTGCTGGTTGGATAATTGGTATATACAGAAAATTGTGGGAAGGATTAGGGGGTGAAGTAAAACAAGCCAGAGTCACTTTGGTGGTAGATGAAGAGAATTAAGGTCATGGAGATTCTGCTTCCATCCAATTCACTTCTACCCCTAAAGACCAAGAAGAAAGACCAAGGACTTTTGCTTATCCTGATTCTGGCTGATTCTAAGGTATCCAGGGGGCTAACTCGGTCTTCACAAAATAATGTTGTGGAGTACATTTCTCTCCCCTTCACCCCAAGAGGTAGTTGTTAAACATTTACCAGGACACAGATACTTGGAGAAAATCATTGTACTTTTAGGCTTCCAGTCTCTAGGACTGAATTAGATAATCTCCAACGTGCTTTGAAAACATTCCAACTCAGAAAACTTTTCCATTCTTTCTGAAAAAAAAAAAATCCTAATAAATACAGAGTTTTCATTTCAGTTTTTCCTGAATTCAAGGTCAGAGTTAACTTTTTTTAAGCCAGTTTTCCTAGCTAAAAGGGAGGTTTGTCATGACAGCAAGAATCAGAGCTCTGATTCAATAATGATTTTACTCCTGATATATGTTGTCCTTATTGCTGTGTGTGTGTGTGTGTGTGTGTGTGTGTGTGTGTGTGTGTGTGTGTAGTCTCCCCTACCATTCCCACCTCCCCACAAACATTTGCAACTCCACAGCTCCTCCCTGTGGAAGTCATTCACTGAAAGATCTGACTGTAATTATCTATTTTCCCCCAATTTCCTATCCTATTTCTGCAGGCAAATTCTATCCATTTTTAATTTCAGCCATTAGAAAATGTAATCAGTCACCCCAGTGATTTCAGATTTTTTTCCCTGTGTAATAAAACTGTGTTAAAGTATCTTTCATTTAACTGATTTATCTCACACATCCCTGGAACTTTCCTGTCCACAAATCTATTACAAAATTTTAAAATATCCCCAGACAACTCATTCTTAAAGCAGGTCCTTTAGCTTTTTGTTTTTGTTTTGGAGAGAGAAATGTCTGTAGACAAAAGAACAATGTGAATCAATTGTTGACTGACAAGGCCATTCACTGTATGCTGCTGTAAAAATTAATATTTTATGAAACTTTTTGGGACACTTCTGGTTGGGGGCTTGGGGGGCTAGGGATTGGGAGTAGAGCTAGGAGTCTGGCTTTTTCCCTTTTTTATCAGGTGATCCAAATGACCTTTGAGGCATCTTACAGCTCCAGATTTTAAAATTATCATCACCATTACCATCAGCGCTGCTTCAGCACAACAAATACATACATTTGCCACACTCAGAAATGTTTGTCTCATCCTGCCTCTTGGAACTGGGGTATCCCACCTCATTACTGATCCTCTGGGGTTTCCTTAAACAGAAAATTTAAGATAAATTCATAGGATCGGAGTTATCAGGTTGGATGGAACCCGAGAAGTCTTCTGGTCTCATTGCCCATCTCCATCAGCCTGGTGGGATAGGGGAAGAAGCGGAAATGGAATCTGTTCTGAACAGATATTTTTTAAATTTTTGAACAGTTTTTGATGCCTCCAGAACATGCTGTTGGAGGGACCCAGTTTGCACTAAAAATGCCTGAATAGAGACTAGGGGGTGGAGATACAAATGTGGATGTCACCTCCTTGGAGGGTATTGGAGGCCTCTAGACTCCATCTGGCCCAGACCTATGTTTTACAGAGGTCTCATGGCAGGTCTCCTGGCACCCCCGACAGAACTGGGAAGAATTTGGCTTTGTGAGCACTCTAGTCGGGTACAGCGAGTGCCCCCGGCAAACCATCTCTCCTGGGGAAAGAACTCTCCCATCCAGCTTGGATCCTCACATTGGCCGGCCGTGCTGCTCTCCCCCAGGCAGACTGGGAAAGCACCTGTCTCCCCAGACTCATAGGGATTGGCTTTGCCAGGTGCAGACTACCGGCCGCCATCTGCTTTATTAGCATTTGGAGTCCTGAACGCACAGCCTCCCTGCAGAGCCACCAGCCTTTAAAGTACCTTTTTGCAAGAGACAAGACAGACAGTACTTCCAATTTCAGAGCTCCCTGGGAAGGAAGGAAAATAAAGAAGAAGCTCCCGCCAGGTGAATGGCTCACCTGGCAGAAATACAACCGTTCCTGGGCCAGGTGGGCAATATGTCTGGCAATAAAACACAGAGAAGGGCTTATGCTCAGGGGTGAGCAGATGGTTCAAGGCTTTGAAAACTGGCATTGCTAGCGTGTGACCTCAGTTTCCTGGCCTAAAAAATGAGGGGGTCAGACTCGATGTCCGGGGTCCCCTCCTCCTATATCTCTGATGCTACAATGGCCTCTGGGGGGCCTTCAGCTTCAAGGACCACAACTCTATTCGAGTCCACTGGAATGCCCAGAGGCACATGGTACATGGGTGATCAGAGTTAGCTGGACTTCGGACCACGGTCACAGGTTAGGAGAAACAAAGGGACTTACCCGGTCTCACCCATTTCTTTAACAGATGAGGAAACTGAGAAGTTGAGCCGGGTGCCATGTTCACACAGGGGGCAAGGACGAGTTCCCGACTCCCAGTCTCGCCTTGAGTCCAACCTCTTCATCCGGCCTCGGACCCTCCCTGGCTGTGGGACTGGACAAGTAATGTCACCTCTGCTTGTAAGAGAAGGAGAAATAACTGAGCCAACCGTAAGCACTTAGCCCAGGGTCCCACCTAGTGGGAGTGGGGGCCAGAGAAACATTAGCTGGCAAGTTGTACCCTTCTGCCACATTCTGCCTCCAAGAGAAAGGCTAAGGGAGCGATGGATGGAGAAGAGAAAGCCGGGAAGCGGCCATGTTTGTTTGTTTAGTCAAGTTTGGGATTTTGTCCTCATAAGGTCACTTTCCATGTCACAGAGAGCTTCCTGAGGCACTAAAAGGTCAAGTGGCCAGGCCAGTGGGTGCCAGACAAGAACAAAAGAAAGAAAACTCGGATAATAAAATCACATTTATCCCTTTGTCACCTTCCTGAGTAGATTGTAAATTCCTTGAAGGCAGGGATTCTAACTTGTCTCTCACCCCAGCATACAGCAGGCACTTAATAACTGCTTATTCATTGTCACTTAGGGACCTGGAAGAAGCTAAAAAGGCCCATGAACAGCCAAAACAGGGGGCATGAAGTCTGTGCACAAACTCGGGCAGTTATATTCATTATTTAATTGCTCTTCTGGCCACAATGCTCACAAGTGGGGTTGTCTTAGTTTCCCCCAAGATAATATGTAGGCATAAAGTAGAGAAGTTTCTGTGTTTGGGGCGGGGGGGGGGGTCAAAGGGAAGTTTTGAAATATCAGAAACAAAAACAAGAGAGAGGGGACAGAAAAGTAGATGCAAGAACTTCATCGGGGCCATGGATTGGAGAAGCAGTAATTCCCATTGTCAACAGCCATCGCGGCCATCATAGAGTCACAGTCACTGCAACAGCTGAGGATAATGTGAATAAATGAAAAGCAACACTAGAGATGAGATTTTGCCTTTCTCCAATATTTGTGAATCCAAATTTCAACTGCTTAGAATTTGGATAAATCACAAAATTATTCTCCTCTCCAAATGATAAGACACAATGATGACCGTAGGCAAAAGACCTTATTTTGGCGTGAGAATCAGAAGGACCAATCGGGGGCTGGGTTTGAACACTGACTCCACCCTGGGATGGCACATGTATTCTCCTCCATTTTGCTGTTTTTCTGGTATTCATCCATGGCAAATTAGATCATGAAAGCCATCTATTGTTTGATATTTGTAGGTGGATATAATTAATCAACATCTTTTCATTTTATGAAGTCTCCTTCCCAACTGGACCAAAACTTACTCTTTCCCCCTCCCAATCAAGAAAGCCTCTAAACTTTCTTCCAATTAGAAATTAGACAACTTAAATTTGTATCCTGATTAATTGTTTTTGTTGTGCATGACTGATGTAGAAATACGTTTTACATGACTGCACATATATGACATATCAAATTGCTTACCTTTTTTAGGGAAAGAGGAAGGGACAGAAAAGAAAGAGAAAATTTGGAAATCAAAAAACATTTTAAAGGAATGTTAAAATTGTCTTTACATGTAATTGGAAAAAATAAAATACTATTATTTTTCTTTGCTATAATTAACTGAATGTTGGGGACCTATTTGATTAACTGTTTTAGATATAAAATTCTATTTACTCTGTATTTAAAGTCTTTAGACTAAGCGGGCACTGACCTATTCTTTTGACTGTCTAGCCAATAAATCATCTACGCTCAGACTGTTTTATTAATTATTATGAATTACTCATTATAAGGAGTGTTCTAAAACTACAACTCTGGTCCCACATCATTGTCTCTCAGTCCCCTCCATCAATAAGAAACCAGGTATTCCATCCTTCTAACTCTGTTTTTCCTCTTTTTTACTCCCTCCAAATTGTATATTAACTGTATTGCAAAACCAGGGTTCTGGGTTTTGGGCTACCAAGAACCTTGGTCCCAGTTTATTAGCTGCATGCATTACTAAATAAATCATGGTCTGGATGTAACTGATTGGTTTCTATGTAACAAATAACCTTGACCAAGTTAAGCTTAAGTCTGAAGTTCCCTCCCCACTGCCACCTCAAGCTCACATTTATACGAGACTTTATGGTTTACAAAGCTCTTGTAGAACAGGAACTGGTTTCCCCTTCTCCCCCTTTTCTTTATACTCCCAGTACTTAACACAGTGCCTGGCACATACTAGATGCTTAATAAATGTTTAAGGACTGATGAGGGATCTCATTAACAGAGAGAACTCCTTATATAAAAACTCCCTCTTACCAGTGATGTCAGGGCAGTTATCTGAGGCTTAGAAGTTACGTACCTCATGTTTAATCTATATCAGAATGTTTGCTATCTAGGGGAGGACGGAGGAGAAGGAGAAAAATTGGGGGCACAAGTTTTTGCAAAGGTGAATGTTGAAAACTATCTTTGGGTGTTTTTGGAAAAATAGAATACAATTTAAAAAATGAAAAAACAATTATTAAAAAACCTCTTTACATATAATTGGAAAACTATTATATATTATATGTAGCAAGGTAATAATAATTTTAGAAAGACTTTCATCCAAAATGGTTAAAATTTTTTTTCTTAAATAAAAGGACAAAATCTTCAATTATCTGGAAAAAACCTTAAACAGAGCAGCTTTCTTAGCAATGTGACATAAATGAAATGATTCGATCTTAGCTATTAAGTACAGAAATTACTGTTATATGGGAGGGGGGTGTGTAACCAGTCGGGGGGACAGGAGACTGGTCCTTCGCTCTAGGGAGCACTTAGTCAGAGGAAATGGCCCAAGAGAGCCTGAAGGAACCTCTGGCGAGGAGGCAGAAGACCCAGATTCCCAGGCTGCGGGAGCAACTACAGACCCAAGGGGTGCGGGGTCACATGGCACCCAAGGGGGGCGGGGTCACATGGCACCCAAGGAGTGCGGGTCACATGGCACCCAGGGAGTGCGGGGTCACATGGCACCCAAGGAGTGCGGGGTCACGGAGCAAGAGAGGAGCATGTGGCACAGAAGAACTCCCGAGTCCTTCCTGACAGGTCTTATTAGGTGGTGTCCACAGGCAGGAGCTCAGAACAGACACAAAATGCGGAGTAGGGGGGAAAGCCCGGCCTTGGAGACCTGCCAGTCCTTGGGCCGCTACTAGGAAGTGTGCACATGAAGGAAGAGAGTCAACAGTGGGCCGTGGGGAGGGTCTCGGGCTTCCTCCCAGGAGGGCCCCGGCCCCACAGCAGCCTCAGATGCTGTAAGACAAGGTTAAAATAACCCTCAGAATTCAGCCCTGAGACCCCCCAAGCCCAAGGTGGCGGCCGGGCCAAACGCCCCTCAAAGCCTCCTTTGTGCCCATGATGGGCAACGGGTTCCTAACAGAGCCGGGCATTCACAGAGGCACACAGCAGGAGCTTGTTCGGCTCCGACGGGTCCGCCCCGGGGTCTCTGCATTCTTGGCTCCTTCACCCCCACACGAGGGAGGGCTGTCGGGAAAGGCTGATAAGTGGCGCCTAAAGCAGCTCCATCAACTGGTAACCCCTGAGGGAGGGAGCCCAAGGGGGACATCCAACCCACCCCCCATTTGTGGGCAGCCTGCCCCCCATAGGAAGCAAGGGGGGAGGGAGAGAGAGAGAGAGACCTGAGTTTGAATTCTGACTGTGTTCCTAGCTCCATCCATGACCTCAGATAAATCACTTGACCTCTCTGGGCCTCAGTTTCCTAATCTGTAAAGTGAAGGAGTTGGACTACTTGGGTCTCTCCCAACCAGAAAGCTCTGCTCCCACACTATTAAAAGACGGGGAGCTTTCTACCTGACCCCAATTAATGTAATATCTAAGCTCCAGACAGCTTCATTAATTTAATCAATGAATCAAAGGTATAAACCAGGTATGAATAAGTCCTTCATTCGTTAGGAGGTATCAAGTTTCATCACTGGATGAAGGGGATGATCCCAGCCAGGTCTCCCCGTGGATGGAGCCCTGGGCTCAGACCCAAGAAAACTCATCTGGCCTCGGACACTTACCTTCTCTGTGGCCCTGGGCAAGTCACTTAACCCTGTTTGCCTCAGGTTCCTAGAGAAGGAAGTGGCAAACCCCCAGTATCTCTGCCGGGAAAACCCCAGGTGGGCTCAGGCAGAGTCAGACAGGACTGAGATAAGTCAACAACAATAACGATAACAGCAACAAGAACCAGCCCATGATGGCTGGAAAGAATCACGGGCACACTGGGTCTGTGTACGGCACAGCAAGCCAACTGGAAATCAGGCGTTCCGGCCCCAATGTTTGAGGGAATCCTGAAAAGAAATCGCCCATTGGAGGAGGAGGAGGAGGAGGAGGAGGAGGACAAGGAGGAGGAGGAGGAGGAGGAGGAAGAGAAGGAGGAGGAGGTCTCTTTCCCCCAGACCCTCTCCACTCCCATGACCACTTGACGATGCTGGGAGGCGTCAAAGGCTGAAAGATACGGGGTTGTCACTGAAGTTGGCAGCAGCCCCCCCCCGGGTAGCCGTGCCAGACGTTGCCATCCACAGCGGGAGCCGGAGATCCGGCCAGGGGTGAACTAGACCTTTGGAGGCTGTATCTGAAACCAAGAATCTTAGATATAGTTTTTGTAAGTATAGATTAGATTTAATGAGAGTAACAGAATCCTCACAAAAATCCTTTGTGAACTTTTTAAATTTTAAGTTTTCTTCTGTATATTTTTATGGTTTTTTAGAAGATAATTCCCTGCCTTCACTTACCCAAATTGAAACCCTCCTTTGTGACAGACAGATAAAGTTAAGCAAAAGTCAGCCCGGTAGGAGCCAGGGCTGGAAATGGGTGTCTTGGGCTGTGCCTTCGCGGGCTGGCCTCGGCCGGGCCGTGGGAGTCACGCTTCCTCCGCTCGGCCCCTGAAGCCTCGGCCTTGGCTCCATCATCCACGGCATAAGGGGGCCCTCAGCCTGCGCCCAGCACCCCTCCGGGCTCGTGAAGCTGGCCGGCGTCCAGGCTACCTCTGTCCCAACAGGAAAGCTCGGAGGGGGCGCAGTTAACGTGCTTTCAAAAATAATGCCGGTTTACTTCACAGCTGGCAGCGACTCGTGAGGAGAAAAGTTGTGGGAAAAAAGGAACAAAACTCCATTTTGCTCCTTAGAATGGAGGGCTCTTCACACATAAAAGCTCACCTGTCCAAGGTCATCTGAAATTGTCTTTGAAAAGTCTCAGCTTCTAACCCATGGAGGGGAGGCTTCCTGCGAGCCTTCTGGCCCGGGGCCTCCTAGAGACCCATCCCAGCTTGCTCTGGCAGGGACTCGGGACCTAAACGCCTCTACTTTTTGCTTTTAAAAGTTACTTAATTAAAAACATAAATAAGGCTCTGCCCTTTGGGCCTGGAGGGAGAGAAAGCCTTCTTCTCTGCTTGACACCATTGCCCGGGTCTCCCCCCATTCCCCATCACCCATAAAAGCCAGTGTTAAGAATTGAAAGCCGGGAGGGACCTTGGTCTAACAGGAACCCTGTCCATTCCCACTGTATTTTCCAATTTTTCCCATCTGTCTCCTTTGCTCCCTACAGCAACCCTGAGAGGGATGGAGGGCAGGTGTCTTTGGGACCTCCGTGTCACAGGGGCCACGTTCTTGTACAAAGTAAGGGAGAGAAGACATGGCCGAGCAGAGCCACGGGCTCCATCCAGTGACTTCTGGGCGACAAAGGACCTCAGAGGTGATCTGGCCCAACCCCATCCGCCCCTCGCTCCCACCAGTGTTGGGGAGCAGATTGTCAGGAAGACGGAACTCGCTGCAGATTAATTGTGGGACTCAAGACGAGCCGTTCAGTCTCTCTGGGCCTTGGTCTGCTCCTCTGTGAAATGAGGGCAGTGGGCTCCATGACTTCTAAGGCTCCCTCAACAATTGACCTTCTCCTTTTTGTTGTTGAGTCATTTCAGCATATAGAGGGCCACAGCCTCTGCTTGAACACCTTCAGTAACAGGAAGCTCACTACTTTACAAGGCAGCCTGTTTCATTGTTAGACACAAGACTTAAGTTGGGCTAAAGTATTTTTTCTCCTTCCTTTAAGACAGCTTTTGCCATTTTTTTTCCCTCTCTAATGTCTCCTCCGAACTAATCACCTTCGCTTTATTTAGTGTCTGCCAAATGGATGCTAAAACATTTTAAAAAAATAGAACACAATAATAAACATAAGTAAATAAATTTTAAATAAATAATTTAAATAATGAATAAATAAATGAAATCGCTCACACAAAGCACCCACTATGTGCTTGGAGTTTTGCTAAGTGCTTTACTTTGTCATCTCACTTGATTCTTACAACCACCTGAGGAGATAGATGGTATTATTGTCATTGTTTTACAGAGAGATTAAGTGACTTGCCCGGTTCTCAGGTTGGATTTGAAGAGCTCTTCCCGATTCCAGGTCCAGTATTCTGCTAATTTCATCACTCTTTAATTTATTGAGTAAACATATGAATGAATGAATTCATATTTACATAGAAACAATAACGATAACCTATGATCTTATTTAGTTTAGCCTTAATCATAAAACCTGTATGAATCTGAGTACGTCACTTAATGTCTTGAAGTCCAGCTTCTTCATCTATAACTGCTATTTGCTTCTGCCTTATCGGGCCTTTTGTCCTGGCTTCCTTACAGTACATTGGTACTGGCCTCCTCTGGCCCATTTGTGTGTGTGTGTGTGTGTGTGTGTGTGTGTGTGTGTGTGTGTGTGTGTATGTGTGTGTATGTGTGTGTGATATTCTCCAGTAAATATTTCTTTTACGCCTTCTCTCTGAGCCTCTTGGAAATGAACCACGGCCACTCGGGGACCTAATGGCCAGCAAGGGACCCATGCTTTCCACTAACATGGAAGGACACCGAGTCTCTGACGTGGGCTCCTGAAGCCATTCATTTATTGTTGACACACAAGGGGCAGACGTACAGGACTGCAGGCCGTCTCCAGGCGCTTGAGCATCCAACACAGCACATGCAGAGCATTGCAAAACACAGACTTTGTTAGAAAATCTAATCTAAAGACTAAAGAATAATGTTAATATATTTCAGGTTCCCTACAGTGCATCTAAGATTTGAAAATAAGCTGTAAAACTACATTTGGGCCTCGAGCCCCTGAGCTAACCCTGCAATCTCACATAAAGTTTATTACTTTGAACTATAAATTCATAAAGGGAGTGTTTCCTTCCCAATGCACCAAACAACAAAAACAAACAAAACCAAAACACCAAATAAACACATAAACAAAAAAACCCAGTAGCTGAAACATCCATTCAACTGGCAATAGGCAAGTAGTTTATTCACTCTGAGGACGGCTGAGGCTCAAAAGACCATGTAGAATCCTTGTCAGAGATCTCTGAAAAAAAGAAAACCAAAAAGATAAGAAAAAAAAAAAAGGTGATGTCATTCATTTTCAGCTTAACTCATTTAAGTGCTCTTTTGAGTCTCAGAGCAACACTCAATGCTGATTAAGTCTCTGGCTCACAGTGCCTCTGTTTCCTTCTTCCCAACACTGTCTGGAGGGACAGTGAGTAGCTCCCAGAACTGGGGTGAGAGCCTTCTGATCTGAAATTCTCTGACTAGGGTTCAGAAGCTCGAGCTTCAAGACACTCCCGTTTTTGGAGCTCAATTTCTTTATCAGAGGAGGGAGAATTTCCTCATCAGTAAAACACAGGGGACAGACTAGACCCCAGCCCCTGCCCCCAGAGGCTCTCCATCTTAGGTGAATACAAAACTCCCCCACTAGGATAATCTATTTCAAGTTATTACCTGGCTATAAATGTTTCCACACAATCAGAAGGGTAAAGGACTGAGCCCAAACACCTGTGTTTTAGCCTCAGAATGGGTAGTGAGCTAGATCTGGGGTGAGGATTTAGGGTTCCAATCCTGCACCTATTTCCTCCCCCCACCATTGTTCTCATCATTCACCTCTGCCTCCTTCCCCCAAGCTCCACTTACCTTCTGCAGGAGACCTTTCCTCACCTCCCCCTCCCCTCTCCCAGCTGCCGGTGCCTTCCCTTGGAGGTCACCTCCCGTTTATCTTGCACAGGCTTTTTTCCCCCAACTTGTCTCCCCATTTGAAGGAGAGCTCCTACAGAGCGGGGATTGTACTTTTAACAATAAGCAGAGTTTGCATTTAGAGGGCATTCTAAGGCTTGCAAAGCACATCTTTTCACATGCTCTGTCACTGGGGGCCTCACAAGAACGCTATGAATGGGGATTATTATTTTTTCCACTTTCCAGACACGGAACCTGGGATTTAGAGAACGTAAGAAATTTGTCAAGGCTCACACACCTACTAAGTGTCTGAGACAAGGTTCTAACTCTTTTTCTTGCTTCCAAATCCACCCCAACCGCCTGCATTTAACACAGTGTTTTACAATAAATCCTTGTTGCCTGAATGTAGTTTGGGTCAAGGTAAATGTCAGCAGGTAAATATCTGTAAATGGAGGCATTGGATTAGTGGGTCTCTAGGGTGTCTCGGACCCTAAATCCATGATTTTTGGGTCCTTCACCGGCCTTAATCTCCTCCCCATGAAACAGCCCCAGGGACTGGGCCCCTTTTCCTGGCTCTGGCGGGAGGGTCATTCTGAGCGGTGGGAGCTTTACCTGGGGGCTGGGTCCCTAGCCCAGGAAGATGCCGATGATGTAAGAGCAGATCTTGTGCAGGGGCTCCCAGCAGTACTCCTTGGCTATCCTCAGGGCCTCCTCCTCTCTGCGGGCCTGCTGCCCTGGTGGGGTCGGCTTCCCCGCAGCGGGGCCCGTGGGCTTGGCTCTCACCACCTTCTTAGCGGACCTTTTGCCCACCTGGGCTTCCTTGGAGTCTTTCTGGGCTGGCCCCTCAGGCCTGGGCCCCACTTTGGAAGGCCTGGAATCTTCAGACTGCTGGCTGGAGAGGGGGGGCCCCTTCAGGCTGGGGGTCCCCTTCAGGCTGGAGGCCTCCTGCCTGAGCTGCGCCTCAGGCCCGGCGCCCTGGCACAGAGGGGGCTTCAGCACCGGGGCCGCCAGGCAGGGCTCACTCAGCCTCCTCAGGCCCAGCACCACCTGGCTCCAGTAGAGCGTCGGGTTGCTGACGAAGGCCCCACAGAGCCCCGGCTTCCCGCTGTACTCGCACCAGGAGGCCCGGGCCTGGTTCCTGCACTCGAGCCTCAGGCGGATTTCCCCCTGGTCGCTGACCCTCATGGAACAAGCATCCTTGCCCTTGGTCTGGAAGTGAAGGTCTTCCCCAGGAGGGATTTTCTTCTGCCTCGGGGTCTGTCCCAAAGCCCCAAGACAGCAGCCGGCCAGCAGCAGAAGGCAGGCCCCGAACGCCATGGCCAGCTCCCAGCTCAGACCTTCCCGGCTCAGACCTTCCCTGCTCAGACCTTCCCCACTCAGCCCCAAGCAGGGAAGGGCCCGCAGCCCGGGTGGCCCCGACTTAAAGGGCAGCCACACAAAGCCCCCTTTCTCCCTCCTGGTGGGCTGAATCCTGGATGAAAAAGCCAACTGTTTCTGCAGGGCTAAGTTAGAGGGAGTGTCAAATGGCAACTGGGCTCCTTCCTGGAAGGGGCTGTTCTAAGTATATCCAGGATGGACCAACTCAGTGAGCCCGCGCCCGTCACACTCACACATACATCCCCCCCCCCACACACACACACACTCAGACACACACACTCAGACACACACACACACACACACACAGAGAAGAAGGGAGGCAATGTTTTCCCCGGCTCAGTTACTTTTAGCCTTTTTTTCTGAGCTGGCGTCTACCATGAGGGGCAGACAAGGTGAGTCCCTGAGAGGAAGAAGAAAAGGTCCCTCCTCTTCCTCCTGCCGCTCCCATTGCTGGCTGTGCTGAACAATCCGCCAGAGGCACCTCTACCCAGATGGCACGGACGCACCCCCGCCCCCCAGCCACAGCAGCAAGAGCGCGGCTTCGCCAGGGTACCGACCCAGTGTCCTGGTGCTGGGCCCAGGAGTTACTGCAGCGAGAAGCCCAGAGGAGAGCGGGGTGGCAGGCCCTGCGGCCGGTGGGCGTGGGGTTCCAGCAGCCAACTCGGACGTTCCATGAGCTGAGCCAGGACTTTGTGGGAAAGGCAGCCTGAGCTGTGTTGGACCTTGGCGTTTCTTTTGGTAGTTTTGGTAAAAATCCATTTGGATCCATGCAGGAATTACTCAGAGGATATTTGTTGGAGCCCGGCACCGTGCCGGGCGCTAGAGGGACGGCAAGCCACACACAAAGTCCCTTTGTCCACATTTTGCTGCTGTGTCCTCCCTGATCTAGGTGAAGCCATGATGGCTCCAGTGGAATAAGGCAAGCATTCTGCAGCCCTTCAAAGCCGACGTGGACGTTGCATGTTATTCTTTTGAAATGAATGGAAAGCATTTATTAAGTGCCAACCATGGTACTAATGGCTGGGGGTTTAAAATAGCAATCGCTCGCCCCCACCCCAGAAGCTTGCCCTCTCTCTGGGTATTCCTGATCCCTCTTCTCCACTCAGTACTCCCCCAATGGGTCCCCAGGAGGGTCAGTATTCCTACCGACATTTTCCCTAACAGCGTGAGCACAGTTTCACAAGCCTTGGGAGCTCCTTCCCTCTCCTGCCTTAGCCCGATACTGGCGGAACAGAGATTTAGCTTCCTACGTCACTGAGAAGATAAAGAGCATCTCTTAGGGGCTCCGTTACCTCTTTTTTCTTCTCAGCGTTTTGTTTCCATCATCCACTCTTCCCACTTTCTCTTTCCCTGCCCTGGACATTGAGCTAAGCAAGTGCCCTGAAGAAGCTCACACTCAAATGGAAGAGACATGTACAGAGATAAGTGGCCAGCTTTTTAGGCTGACCTTCCATTGCTTCACCCACAAGGCCCCAGCAATCGCTTCTTCTCTCTCTCTCAAATGTCTTCAATCTCCCTTTTGTCACCGGTTCCTTCTAACCCACTATAAACATGTCCAGATCGCTCCGGTCCTAAAAAGCTTTTCTCTTATTCTTCCAACAGAGAGAAGGCAAAGTGTCCATTTCTACTGCTAGCCCCTTAGGACTTATGGGACTTTCTACCCATCTTTAGAACCCATTCATACACTGTTGTTTCCCTCAGTTAGAGGGCAAGCTTCTTGGTTGGGGAGCGAACTATTGCAATTTGAAAAACTGTGCCCCCGATCATCAGTACAGTGCTTAGCACTTAATAAATGCTTTTCATTCATTTCAAAATAATAACCTCTAACCTTAAAATGGTAACATCCAACATTCACGTAGTCTGCAAAAGTCTTATTTCATTTCATTCGAGCCACTATGGCTTCAGCTAGATGCCCTGCGCCCTACTATGGAGAATAGTGCCTCCATAGCACTAGAAACAGGTTCGGCAAGATGGACTTCTCACCCACTTGGCTGACTTTAGCTCTTCCACCTATTCTGAAACTTCCTTTCCCCCTCACCCTTCTCCACCTTGTCTACAACCACTCAAAGGCCGGGCGCTCCCATTTGTGGCATGAATTCTCTTGC
The DNA here is from genome assembly GCF_016432865.1 of Antechinus flavipes. Lineage (NCBI taxonomy): Eukaryota > Metazoa > Chordata > Mammalia > Dasyuromorphia > Dasyuridae > Antechinus > Antechinus flavipes. Next base: position 7,685,234 of record NC_067403.1, read on the forward strand.
CAGACCAAATTGCTTTTTAGCTCTAAACCTGGGTCTCCTTGGAAAGTCCCCATTAGCTCTTTACTCATTGGCAGAGCTAATTTGACAAATGTGGCCTAAGGCCAATGGGCATTGTACAGTTTTCCTGATTTTTAGCTATAGCTCCAACCACATCCTCCTTTCCGGATACTGAGTCCTTCCCCCAGGCGGGAAGTTGGAGACCATATATTTTAACAACTTAGTAAATAAAAACCTGAATGAGCATATAATAATAGACACAAAAATTTCACTTCCCCATCACTCCTTTCTCCCTCTTCCTCCAGCGAAACAATTAGGCAGGATCAACCTACTGTCTCCAGCATGAGATTAGGGGGAATAGCCAATCTTTTGCTCTCTTAGGAGATTTCTGACCCTCGGGATAAATGAAAACAAAGTCTCTGTTGTTTTTTGTTGTTGTAGAGAAGAGCAATTGATAGAGAAGAGCAACTGATACTAGGACTACCTCCCCAAGAAACCTGCTCTCAGAGAACCATTCTATTTTAAAGAAGAAGAACACAGAGTATGATCAGATTTTTGTTTCTACTGATAACCTTACAGAAGACTGAAATAGAAAAAATCCACCACCAATGGGGCTTTAGTCTAAGAGGGAGGTCTGGAAATCCCCTTGTTCTCACTAAGAAATATAGACTTAAACATCTAGAACTTAGAGAGACAAGGGAAGTTGCAGTTGATGTCCTAGAAGTCATTCCGTCTTAGTCCCAATTTGCTAAAGCATCAACTTATTGGATTGCTAGTTCCTCCATCATGGAAACCCACCACCACGAATCTGGACAATGGGATATGTCTGGGAAAGCATAAAGATCAGTCCATATAGATTTCCACCGAAATCCAAGGAAAGGGCAGAGTTTGTTCAAAGCACCAAATGTTGTATCGCCCCTCCCTTTCCTCTCGGCCAATCCCAGCTCTCCTTCATCACCTGCTCCATGACGCTGCCTGACTCCAGTTGCTTATTGTTATGGACAGAAGCTGTACTTAGAGACAAAACTTTGGCTCCAAACACTCAAGACTATAGAAAGCTTCCTGAGCAAGCTTGAGCAAGTCACTTAGCTAGGATTTAGAACTGGAAAGGATTCTAGAAATCACACAGTCCAATCCTCTCATTTTGCAAAGGATGGAACTGGGCCAAAGGGATTTAGGGATCAACCATCCTTTGGAACCAAAAACCTAATAATAAAAGAAGATGTAGAAAGGAAACATTGAGCAAGAGGAGATAAAAGGGCAAAAACAAGAGAGGCAATTGAACCAAAAGGACCCTGAGGTGCCATTTTCGCCCTTTGGATATAACCTAGGAAGTCTGGGTTCCATGCCTCTAAATGATTTCCCATTTCTCACTTGTTCCATGTTTCCCAGTCAGGATTGGATTGTCACAGGTGACCTTCGTACAGCTGTCCACCATAGTCTTGCAATCTCCCGGGATGGAGCAGTTTGTTCAAATGGCTTCCCAGGGTGGCAGCATGCATGGCTTCTTGTGACCTGGAATGGCCCTTCCACTCTGCCCATCTGGAAGAGAGACCACACTGCCAACCACTTTCTTTTAAGCCAAGAGAAGGGTATGTTTTTGAACAGGGATTACCCCAATCCACGCCTCCTGTGCCCAGCCCTTGGCCTGAAGATATGGAGGCCGTGCTGGACATCTCCCTTGGCTCTGGCAGGGGTCATTTTCCTGCTGACTTAATGCTCCAAATCCCGACCGCTTGCTCTGACCATCTGCTCCTTTGGAGCCACATGACTGCTCTCATTGGGAAGAATCAAGGGGAGGGAAGAGGACAAAGAGGAAATACAAGAAATTGCTCCAATGGTTTCCACAACATTCTAGACAGATCCCATATTTAACTGGTCATTGCTCGATGAAGAAACATCAGTCAAACAAATCTAACCTCCGTGGCAATGTTTGTGGGAGGGAATGGTTTGGGAACTTCACGGAGAAGCCTTTCCTCCCACCACATCCCGCGTTCCCTTCTGCCACATGCACCATGGGTGAGCACAGCGGGGATTCTCGGCCATGCCAATTTGCTCTGAGGAAATTGGTGGGAGCAAATGCCGGAAGCCTCCCTGAACAATCCGGTCCTATCTCCTCAAATCTCACCTTAAACCACAGCTTTGGAATGGGTAAAAACAGCCTCCACTGATTGGTGTGGTCAGGAGCAGGCTATGTACATAATTAATCATAACCTAAATTAGTCACATACATATTCACACCCTAGTTAGCCCCTTTGGAGAACAGCATCCAACAAAAGATATATAACAGTGACTCACTCACTAGAAATTACTCTGATTTATGGAGCTCTCTACAATCACAAAATTCTTCCACTTAGTTCTCTCAGCCACCTTATGAGATAGACAGGGTGAGTGAAAGAATAGCCCCATTTTATAGCCCACATCATCGTCCCCTGACCAATGTTGGATGCATTTGCTCCTCCTCCGGTACCATAATGACGGCAATGGCAGAGCTCTAAATCTCAATAACTTTTTCTTCTGACCTGTGGCCTCCGTTGAATCATTCAGCATTCCCAGGACTCCTTGGCTCATATGCTGTTCCCTCCTCATCCTCCTCTACTTTTCCTAGAATTTTTTATCTAGATCTTTTCTTTGCCCTTATCACATTATACTATGTAGCACATGCATTTGGGCTAGTGTAGCCTCCAGAATTTTTGATCACAATACACATTTATGTAGCACTCTAAGGATTCCAAGATAGTTTTTGTTACATTGTTCATTGAGGTACACAGTGCGAGTATTATTGACACATTTTACAGATGAAGAACCTGAGACATAGAAGAGCTAAGGGACTTGATGATCATGTACTAGCGAGGAGGTTGTTCGGGTGTTTGGACTTCAGGTCAACTAGTCTCTTTCTCCTACATCACACCACCTAGGCAGAAATCACTTCTTTAAAAACATTTGCAAATAATGGGTCTGGTATATTGGCTTAGAAATCCACCCCATTATCTTATTTCCAAATATCACACATTATGTTTTGTGTCAGGGTGCCATCATGGAAGTTCCTTCATGAGAACTTACAGATATTTTCAAGGTCATTTCGGTGACTTACCTTGTGACATAGGGTTAACACTGTTCATAATTGTTCCTAAATGAAGATTTGAGGGATTTTAGAGAAGAATGATTTTAGATCATTAATAAGTTAGATAAATGCTAGCTCAAGAACACACAAACACACCTCAGAGGAACTCTAACACCTCCAGAGGAAGCCTTTCCTCAGCACCAGGACTGCCATCAGGACACATCATTTTGCTTTAGCAAAAAGAGGTCTCAAGTGGTTCTGCTATTTTGCTCCACCATCTTTCTACGTTCCCTGTGTAATTACAGTGTAAATACCAGCCTAGAGGCCTAGGTATTTTTGTATTTAGCTGCAGCCCAAAGTCAGTCTTGGAGTGAGAAGGAAAAGATTTATCCATCCATCGATCCTTCAAACTAGCATTTGTAAGCAAGTACTCTGCGTCAGGCTCTGTGCTAATTGTTGGGAGTGCAAAAGTGAAAAGAGACCCTGACTTAACGTGGACGTTTGGCAAGGGAGGAAGTATGCACATAAATAGATTTATGCAAAATTACTATAATGTAATTTGGGGAGCAGAGAGAGATAAGAGACATCATGGAAATCAGGAAACCATTCATGCACAGTGGTTCTCAAACTTTTGTTTTCAGTATCTTTATCCTATTAAAAATTATTGAGGATCTCTCCAAAGCGTTTTTATCTGGATTATATTTATAAATATTTACCATATTGGAAATAAAAACTATTTTTGAAATTGTAGACCCTCTAAAAGGGTTTCAGAGAGCCCCAGGATTCTCTAGACCATATTTTGAGAACCACTGGTGTAGAAGGTAATTATTGACGTGAGCCTTGAAGGAAATTGTGGATTCCCATTTTGGGAATGGGAGGACAGTCTGCAAAGGCTGAGATGAGATGGATTGTGGGGTGTAAGGAACAGTGGGGGGTTGGGGCTGGATTGTAGTATTTGGTAATGGGTATAATACATGAGAGGCTGGAAAGGCAGGATGGGGTCAGGGTGTAAAAGACCTTAAATGTCAGATACAAACAGCAATATCATCTTGAGAATAATGCTGAGGGACTAAGTCATTTTGATGATTGCAAATACACAAATCAAAAATAAAGATCGTATGAAGAAAGATAATGTTTCCATCCTGGGAAAGAAATGCTAAACAGAAGTAGGTATTGGCTAATTTTACATATATATGCATGGGTGTGTGTCTATTTGTGTCTAATGGTAACCATTTCTAGGTAGGAAAAAAGGAAGAAAAAATAAAAAAAAAAGAAATTTACATGGTAACATTGGTGTATATTTGGAAGGAATAGCAAGTTGTACATGGTAGATTTGCAGTGTCATATACAATTATCCTTTTCTATTGTACTATTATGGAAATGTTCTTTTTGTTTCATGAATTGAAAATAAAATAAGTTTTTTAAAAAGTCAAACAAGAGAGCTTAGATTTATATTAGGGGAAGTCAGATAGAATTGTCTTAGTGTTGGACCTGAAATCAGGAAGACTCAAATTCAAATTTGTTTTAAAATTTTATTTTATTTTTAATGTATGTAATAAAACATGCATTTCCATCAGTTGTGTGACCTTGGGTCACATAACCTCTGTCAGGTTCAATTTGCTCATCTATAGAATAGATTTAATAACAGCACCAATAAAATCTGGTGAGAACAGAATGAGAACATGTAAAGCACTGCATAAATTCTAGTTATAATCATTCGATCCTACTGAATGGTGCCCTAATTAGCATTCATAGCAGGAATATTCTTTGTGCCTCCCAGATTGATTTTGAGGTCTTCCCGATTGTGGCAAATGTTTCTGGCCATTCATTTTCTTTTAGTTATTCCTGACACAGCAGATACCGTGGGGATACTGATTCTGGATGGAATTGAGGTTTTAAACCCTATCCACCCTGAATGGTTAAAGCACTGCATTGGTTGTCAAGGAAATTCATATTAAAAGTCTTTTTGTTTGTATTCCATTGACTTTTTTTTTTACAGGAAATTTTGCTCCAGTTCCATGTGTGATCACACCTTCCCTTTCCATCTCACAAATCCACTCATTTAGCAAATGGCTGCTGCTCCATCTAAACCATTGCTATTCCCCGGCCTAGAGATGGGAGCGGAGATGCCAGCAATCAGAGCAGAAGGAAGTCTGCGTGGAAGCCAGGAAGAGAATAATGAAAAGCACTTCCCCTAATGACTTCAAGGAGAATAGGAAAGGAATGGGCAGCCTGGGAGCAGGAGGCCAGAAGGGCAGGCTGTGGTCAGTCTAGAGGGGAAGAAGAAACAGATCTAGAGCAGAATACTAAGGACAAAGCAAAGGGAGTAAGAGAGGGAAAGAAAAAACAAAATAAGATGAGAACAGAGCTGTTCAGTCATGGTCCAACTGGGGGCGAAGCTCGAGCAAAGCAACTTTTCACAGTGGGTTTGTTTTAAACCATGACGTCTTTTTTTTTTTTTTAATTACTGATATTAATTTCTTTTACATCACAGGAACACCTCCATCTCTGAGAGGGAAAAATCAGGACACTCAAAGGAGCACATTAAGCAAATCTGAATGGACGCCATCTCCCACACCCAGAGTACGCTGCCTTTGCTAAGGGAATTGGGAAGTGCATTATTTCAGGTTTCCTCCATGGCCAGGTTTGGTCTGTATTACAACACGTGCGAAGTTGAATGTGTTGTAATATAGACCAAACTTGGCCCTGGATGAAAGTGTGTGCACTCACATGTATTTATGAACACACATGCACATATAGTGTGTATATACATATATACATGTAGACATTATGGATATATATGCATATATGTGATGTGGGTGAGATAGCAAATGATGTGGTCTGTAGGCACCAGGTGAGGTGATTTAGGGGAGCACCAAATGTTGGAGTTCGGTCATGTGAAGAATTCGCAGTGGCCATTCTCTTTGGCAAAAAGTAGGCTTACTTAGGAGAAGAGATTCCAGCCAGGATAAAAGAGATACAACAGATACCAGTAATGGTAGTTAGTTGGGAGAGCACACAGTAAGGAAAGGGGTTTTAATAATTAATGATGGAAAACAGACTCCCCATTAGTGGGACTCCCCATTAGCCAGGAGAAAAGGGACACCCTCCATGAGGTTGGGGCTGACAGGCTAAATCCTAAGAGGGACTTAGCACCCTGAAAGAGTTAGCTATCCATAAGGAGGAGAAGACCCATAAGGGACAGAGTGGGGAGAAGAGGGACACCCGGTGGCATGGGGAAGGGGTGAAGGGAAAGGCTCCCTGAGGCAGAGTGCCAGGCAGATCCAAAGGGGTGCAGCCAAGATGCTGTGAGCCATTGACAGACTAATGGAGGAAATTTAACCTCAGGGACCTGACTGGGATTTCTTTGCTGGACACAGCACGTAGAGGTGCCCACGGCCTCCACAGGCATCTGACACAACTTGGATTTGGGGCCGGACCACCTCCACAGAGGGTGGGACCATGACCTAACCCAGATCTCTATCAGAGCCTTTTCCCCGCCTGCCCCAAGGAGCAATTCCATCAATGCTCCGGTCTCTTTGCCAACCCCACCCAGCCTCTGAGGGCCTCAACAAATGCACACATATACATACATATATATGTATATATATCTTGTTGAATCATTTTTAGTTGTGTCACTTACTAACTGCAAACTCTGGGCAAAATCTATAAAAGGAGCTGGAAAAGGAAATGGTAAACCATCCATCGCTTTGCCAAGAGAATCCCCCAAAGGGGTCCCAGAGCTGGACACAATCAAACCGATTAAATCCTTCTGGTCGTATTTTTGGCCAGTCCCATCAATGGCGATTTTTGCCTGACATTTATTACCACCATAATTTGCCCTCAATCAGCCTATTCAGAACCCGGCCACATTGGCAAAGTGCTGTAAGTTGAGCCCCCAGCTGTTGGCAGCTGGCAGTTATTCCCCAGGCTTATCGAGAGGCACCGAGGCTGCAGCTGGAAGCAAGGTGGGAATTACAATTAGAAGGGACCCTGAAGGGTCAGTCAGCAAACCATTCTGTATTTACAGCTGAGACCCAGAAAGAGCAAAGTGGGAGCCCAGAGCCTGGCTCCAGACCCAGCTCTTTCCTCCATCCCTGGCTGCACGGAAACCCGAACATAGCCTGCACTTGACAAACTGGAACATTCAGCTGGCGCAGATGGCAGCAACCTCGTACATCTTTAAATTTTATTTTGGAAATAAAAACTAGCCAGGTATGCTGGTGCGTAACTACAATTCCTGTTACTGGAGGGGCCGAGGCTGGCAGATTGCTTGGGCCGGAGCCGCAGGAGGGCTAACACTAATTGGACATTCACACCAAGACAGGAACTCTTGCGCTGAGCCCCTCAGGGGGTGCCCCCAGCAGGTGGAAATCGGACAGGTCAGAGCTCCTGTTCCTGTGCCAGGCAACGGTGGGATTTGGACCATGAGAAGCAGCCACTCTTCTAGACTGGGTGAGAGATACCCAGTATTTAAAAACAACAACTGAGAAATTAGACCAGGAATACCTCAAGATAAGCTAAGACACCTTCTCAGAAGCAGCTTCCCATTGCCTTGCACTGGACATTTGGAAATAAAGGCAATAATAAATTGGGGTCAATATTTTTGTTTTCACTTTCTAGTTCTTGTGTTTCAAATTCAGAAGCTTTGTGTTTTAGATCCATTAGGAAGTCCAACACAACCTTTGTCATCTTAAGCCATCACCACATGGATCACATCTGTTTGTGGACAGCTTGATCCCTAAATAACCAGCAATGGTTCAGCAATCAATGACTTACTGTTTTTGTTTCTCCTCTGCCACCAAACTAGTCAAAGGTCGAATCCACCGTAGACTCCATCTGAACGATTATGCTTCCAATTGGGATATCAATTGTTTTTAACTCTGGGGTTCTAAACTGCGAGCGCACAAACAGCTATTCCATGCAATCTTGGTCTTGCAGTGGGAATAAATTATTATAATAAATAACCTAATAAATAAAAAATTTTCAAGTCAAGCAGCTTAATTTGAATAAATTGCTTTACATTAACACACACACACACACACACACACACACACACACACACACACACACACACACGAGAACCTGATTTGAAATACATATGATTTGTTTTCTATTTCAAGCCTGGGACCCTAATTTATGGCTTGGCAATGAAGTGAAGGAATGAGCAGGGAATATAACCTCTTGTACGATGAAGAGAGGGAGGTTTGCTCAATCAAATGACAATTGTGGCAGCTTTTCTCAAACACCTATGGTTTGAGCCATATGGATCAGCTTCTTTGCCCATACATGTCTCCTTAATTTCTTGAGCATTTTAAAATTTTTTCCAGGGGGACAAGCAAAGAAAATCTGTACTTACTTTTACATGACAGCTCTTCAAATGCTTCAAGACAGCAATTAGCTGCCCCACAGCTCCCTAATTCTTTTCTTAGGCCAAATTATCACAAAGTTTCTTCAGCTAATTCTATTATGGCGGGATTCCCCGGTCAGTTTTTTTCAAGTTACTGGTTCTTTGGATACTATGGGTTATCAAAGCCTTACCTAAAATATTCTGCCAAGAACAGAATACAAAAATCTACAAATAGAATATGACCAAGACAAAGTAAAGATATGTTTATTTTTTAAATTTATTATTTTTCACTTTTCAAAAATTTTTTTTGAGTTTCAGATTCTCTCTCCTCTAGGCTCCCCATCCATTGGGAAAGCAAGAAATATATTATCCATTATACATATGGAATCATTCACATCAAAAAAATTTCCATTTTAGCCATCTTGGAAAAAAAAATGAAAAAATTATAGTTCAATTTACTGGTCTTATTTTAATGTCGTTCAATATGACATTAATTTTTTAAAATGTTGTTAGACTGAGGGGACCTTAAAGATAGATTATTTCATTCATTGTATTTATAACTCCAATGCTGTGCCTAATATGCAGAAGGTGCTCAAGTGATGCTTAATCAATGCAATGAACTTGCATTGCACTGAAGCTTCTAGGTTTTCTCACATGAAGTATTATCCATGTTTTTTATCTTGGACTTTACAGCTGGCTTTTTAATCCAGTATAGAAAATTTCTATTCAATTTGCACTCATTAAGACTCAGTCCATTGTCTTGGCCTGTTGATATATTTTTTTGGATTCTATTATCCAACATATTAGCGTGCTTCCCAACTCTGTGACATCTACCAATTAAATAAGAATGTCATTCATACCTTCACTTAAGGAAACAATAACCATGTTGAACAGCAGAAAAGGGCCAAGGCTAATTGCACAATATTTCAGAGTCTGATTCTTTTTGAACAGCAAAATAACGGTTTGGATATGTATACTTATTTTGTATTTAATTTATACTTCAACATATTCAATATGTATTGGTCATCCTGTCATCTAGGGGAGCGCTTGGGGGTAGGAGGGGAAAAATTAGAATGAAAGGTTTGGCAATTGTTAATGCTGTAAAATTACCCGTGCCTATAACTCGTAAATAAAAAGCTATTAAAAATTTTTTAAAAAAAAAGGGCCAAGGACAGATCATTGGATATCCCACTATTAAGGTAAAATAAGTTTTAAAAGGCACCATTTTATACATTCATTGAAGAAAGTATTTATATTTTATATTTGCTTATATGAATATGTTTTGTTTCCCTTATTGAAATGTATGCTTTGAAGAAATTTTTCTGTATTTCCAGTATCAGAGACACAATAGCCCTTTAAAAAAATACATGATATATTGAAACAAACCTAAGTTTTCACATGTAAAATTCAGTATCCTCAAGCCACCTTTCTTTCCCTGTTCCTCCCCCACAAATGAAAACAACTGTCATCCACAAACAAGTAGGCCATCTTATTTTTATTGGAACGAATTGGGGGACATCATTTTCAAGTGAAAGATACAACTTTTTAAAAAAACCTGACATTTTGAATAATTTTACACATGTGCTACATTTTGTTTATCTGAGATGAGGTCTCTTCTGACCTGATATATGAGTAATCTAGCAGAAAAATAAATCACAGCAAACAATTATTAGGAGCTTTCACCTAATTTTTAGGATCTCTTCCCAAAGAATCATTTATCATAGAAACAGAAAAACAGGGTGTCTGGCAAATAGTACTCTTCTGGCATCGTGTCTGTCTGAAAATTGTGACCATTTTTCAGATGGCCTCCTTTTAATAGTTGAGTCATTTGAAATCCATACAAATTATTTTGATGGCCAAATAATCCTGAATAGCTCGATTAGATTGGAAGCGCTCCCTCCAAGAGAAATAGCCTCAGTCTTTTTTCTCCCAAATTCATAGATCAGATGAATTGACATCCTCCTGGAGTTGACATCTATTAAAAACCATTCCAGTTTCCAATGACCTAAAAAAGCCAAGCACCCTATATATTTTATTTTTTTTTCAAATTACTATGAAGAATCAATCTGATTCTCAGATTTTTCTTCTGTATATTCTTTTCAAAACGATCATAACCGATCATTTAAAGAGTAGAAGAAATACCTTACAGGTGGCATATGGGCCCAAAAGGACATACTGTAGAATTCACACACATACTTTGGTAAAAAACGGATTCTTTAACAGCACCAACAATCAACACCAATCATGCTGGTTTATGCTCATTTTGAAAGTAAATTATTCAATACTAGGATTGTTTGGTTTTTTTTTTAAACACTTATAAGACTGTGGTAACAAAAGGTTTATATACAAAAATCACTGCATATAAAATGTATTTTCAATGTAAACGTTGTCAGTTTAATGCATTTCCCAAAATAAAATGGAACAATCACACACAGGTAGTCGTTCCCTGAAAAATAGCATTAAACAGAGCCGATATACAGGTATGGGTGGTTTTGAGATAGAAACCCAGTGTAAAAAAGTAAAAACCAAAAACTAAGATCTTCCTCTGCCCCCTACAACATCTGAAATCCAGTGGCAGTCGCCTTGAACAGTGGTCAACCCGAAAGATGTGCTGGTGATTGAGCTCTAGTCCGAAAATGCATGTCCCTTAGCTCATATCATAGCACCCCATGTGACGTCCTGCGGTTCCTTGGTTTAAAGCTGTGTGACTAGTAAGCCATCAAAAACCATACTGGATTTGAAAGGTGCTTGTAGATCAGAAGATAGGTAGAATGCTATGTTCTCTTCCACGTAAGCATCTTGAGACTGGAAATTAAGGGTCATAAAATAACTTAAGAAACATTTAAAGTCATCGAAATAGGATCAGTGCAAAAAGTTAGTCATTCAGAATCCTAAATAAAGTCCTGAAATGAATATGTATCACAATGCTATAACTAGCTGTTATGGAACCGGGGGAAAACAGCAAAAAACATGATCTCAAGTCACCTCTGCAATTCATGACATGAAAATAATGCAAAAATAATTAAGATAAGGCTCATTTGCAGAAGCTTCTACACTGCTGAGTATACTTGTCCAATGTTTATGCCCTTCTAAATTTCACTAATGTTTACAAAGCCCCAGGGCAGGATATATAGCTTGTATAAGAAGCTGAGGATCCGTGCAGGTGGACAATTGCAACTTATCCTCTCAAGGGGCTGTTTAGAGCAGGGCTTCTGAAACTTCTTCACTTGTGACTCCTTTTGACCTGAGAAATTTTTCCGTGACCCTAGACATTTACATATATAAAAAGGTTTACACTTAAAACTTTGTTGATAATAAATTATAATTTCACGACTCCCGCATTCAGTTAGGAGACCCCCATATGAGGTTGCAAACGACAGTTTAAGAAGCCCTGATCTAGAGCAGTAAAATTAAACTCAAATAGAAATGAGGGCCACTAAATAGTCCATAAAATCCCTGCTGGTCACATATTATCTTGGTTTTAAAGTGCAATATTATTTTCATTTTATTGCATTTTTCCTAATTTTGTTAAAATTACATGTCAATATCTGATTTGGATCAGAGAGACACTCAGAAATGCTGAAGGCCAAAGGTATGTTTGATAGCACTGGCCTAGAGCATGGAGAATCCCCATCCTCCTAAAAAGAATTTGGCCAAGTTCTCATAGTTAGCATGCATCAAAGGCAGGATTAAAATTCAAACACTCCAGCCTTCAAGGTCAGCTCTCTATCCATTAGGTCACTATATATGTAATATTTTATAATTATATATGTAAAATATTATATATGATTATAATATAATATGTAATGATATATAATTGTATGTGTAACACATTAATGATTAATTATATATGTTTATATAAATTATATATATATGTATAATGTGGAACAGGCTGTCTGATTTAAGGAATAAAAAGTCTATCATAATTTACTATATATTGCCAAAATTGATTCTGCTGGAGTCACAAATTATTTCATGTCGAAATTTCCAACTTACCTCATTCACTTCCAATATCTTCTACCACTGTTCCATGGCACTAAAAAAAAGAAAAAAAAGATATAACACTTTTGGAAAAATGATCTAGTGCGAAAGAACAACTGTGATAATGAGGAAGAGAAGACCTAAAGGCTTTTAGGATAAATTGAACTCATGAACACTAGTGGCAAAGCAAAGCTTCCAAAATGTGTAAGTCCTAATGGCATCCTCAGAAGAAATTCTCCGAAGTGGAACAGTCATTTAAATCAGTGGTTCCCATGTAGTGGTCTGCAATCCCCTTGGGGTTTTGCGATGTACAATAAGGCTGAAGTTAAAAATCTTTTAATGGCACCTTGGACAATAGAGAATTTCCCAAGTACATTACAGATCTATTTTTCCTCTGTGAAAACAAACAAGTGATCTTTTTAAAATATCTTACAATTATGACTGTATAATGTAAATTTTAACATGAAGCTTTTGGAGACAAAAACTATCACTAGATATTGTGAGTGCTTCATAAATGTAAAAGAATATTATGAGTAGGATATTGAATTGCCCTGTAGTAATTCAATACATTGTTGAAAAGGGTTTATAGAACCAAAAAATACATTTATTAGGAAGCAGTGACCTAAATGTTTTGATATCATTTCCAGATGTTTTTAAGAAAGTACACAGGAAAGCCTAGTCCGAAAGTTTCTTTTAAAAATCAATGTAATAAAACTACCATCGAGTTCAGAAAAAATTAATCTTCCCTCAAAAGTACATGGAAGAAAAATGTAAACTAGCAAAAGTAATAAAAAGAGAGAAGCCAGGAATGACTCGCTCTCCAATGGGATTGCTGCTTTTTCCTTCTCCTTTCCATGGAAGACAGAAAACAAGCCGCGTTTTAGTATAGACTTTATTACAAAAAAATATTCTCTGTGCTTGAAACCAAACTTTTTAATTTCTACTTTACAATCTTATAGTCTTTCTATTGATTAAGAATATATTAACATGCATTATGTACTGATTATGGCTATCTAAAGTAAATCTGTCCCTCAAAGGGACAGCTCAACAATGGTGTGAAAAAAGGCTTCCCTTTTCAAGTTATTGATAATGAGGAAATCATACTCTAAATGTAACTATGAAATGTCTCCCGAATCTGCTCTTCCTCTTCTTTCGTTGTCTTAAACCCCAAGTTTACATACAAAATATTTATTTCTCTATTATTTATATATACATAAATGTCTATATGTTTGTGTGAATATATGTACGTCTCTTTGCTTTCTCAGATTCCTTATTTTTGTCATTGCTGTATTCCAATAAATTCCTTGTATTACTGCCTGTTTATGAACCTCAGAATTAAGATCTAACAATAGTCTTTAGAAAACCTAAACCTCTAAGCCCGGGGGAATATGGGCAGCAAGTAAGAATCCTGAGGTCAAGAATTCTTCTTCAATCTGTCCACCAGCAAGTCTTCATTGACCCTTCCCAGCTAGCTGAGCAAATGCCAAATTAGAGATAGCTAGGTGGTTAGCACAGTGTAGAGTGGTGGACCTGGAGCTTGGAAGATGGTTCTGGGAACGTTCTAGCTGTGTGATCCGGATTAACCTCCCTGGTTCAGTTTCCTCAGCGGTAAAATGGGGACAATGTTAGCACCTCCCTGCTAAGGTTGTCATGCAGACCAAACGAGATAAAATGGATAAAGCTCGATATCTGGTACATAGTAGGTGTTAACCATTACACATTGTTCCTTTTCTCTCAACTTTGCATCTAAAATTTAGACTAAAAGAAAAAGCCCCAAATTGTTGCTTTTCTCAAACATCTGTGGTTCAGAGGTAGAAGCAATATCCTCTCCCTTGGGGAAGAAAGTCTCCCATTCTATGATCTGGAACAGACCCATTTTCTTGTTCTGCTTGAAGTCATTATGAGCAAGGGGCTCTCTACCCAACTTTTCATAGTAACTTTAGGCAGAGGGAGCAAAGGAGTCCACAGAAACACAAACCATCTTTGGCTCTGAAAAGAATAAGAATGGCTCCCACTTGTATTGCACTTCTCACTGTTGGCGCTGCTACGGGTCCGATATCTCATCTCACAAAATGGCACCTTTACCATTTTGTGGGGAAAGAAACCAAGAGTCACTAAGGTCCGTAAGTGACTTGACGGGTCACAGAACTCGGGATCCAAATTGAAATCTTCCTGTCTCCAAGACTACTTCTCCAGCCACAAAACTTCCCTTCCCCACATGTGCACAGGGCCGCATGGACATGGTTTTCCTTTTGTGAAATAAGAAACCATCTTGGGTTTGATTTAGTTCCTAGATTCATAGATTCAGTTCCTCACCAGGGACAAGTTAAATTAATGAGAAACTATGTATTTAAGAGAGGGGGAAATCCAACTCCTTGCTTCTCCTCCCCAACCCCAACCCCAAGCCTCCACCATGTGCCATCAAACTGAACATTTCATTCAGAAATAGCAGAATATACCACAAGCTGCATGGTATAAATCCAAGACAAGTTTCCTGAGCCCAACATGCAATAATACTTGTCAAATTTAACATGACTTGGTAAGCATGAGCCGATTCCTTTAAGGATGTCTTTCTTGAAAGGAGTTGTCTATTCCTCTCACGATTTCCTTACACATGTACAACATGATAGAAAATCCTAGATTACACATTTTAAAAACTTTTCTTTCAGAAGTGTCAGACTAGCTTATCTACATGACAAAACAGCATAAAACAAACTCCCCAAAGGACTGCTATAGAAACTCAATAAGCCTTATTAGTACAAAGTGATTCAGTGATTGTGGAGTAATCCGATTAAACGAAACATGTAAAACATGTGAATGCACTTAATCATCAGTGGCCTTTCACCTGCTGTACAAAGTAATTTTAAGACATTTTCATTCCGTGACATCTTGCACAATTATTCAGGTGTTTTGGTATTTTCAAATGCACCAAAATACTCGAAAGCATGACCAAATCTCCCCCAGTGCACGGTGTGACTTAAGATCAATCACGTCAAATAAACCATCATGCAGAAAAGAAAAAAAAAGTGGATTTTTACGCATGCAGACAATGCAATTAAAGGATTAATATAGCACATAAAGAGCCAGGACTATAAGGCATGCAGTTTCAGGTTTTTGTGTTACCTTGTCATAACAGGATTGTGAAGACCATATAAATGATCTTTATGATAACCATAATTACCATTTTCCATACTGTAACAAAATAAATATACCAAAAAAAGACTTATGTTATTGCTAAGATGAAAAAGTGGCAACATGGATTACAAAGACAATGTAAGAGGCAATGGAGAATAGATAAAAAACAAACTAATGTTGGTACAACATGTAAAAAGGTCAACTCAAATTCAGTATCCTTTACAAACCACCACCAAACACTCTAAACAACTACTTTTATACATTAAATATATAGATAATATATAGATGCATATAAATCTGTTTTAAGAGGCTTTACATTGACTGTATTTTCATCTGGACCTGTTTTGCAATAGACCTGTATGTTATTAGTCAAAGGTCCATCACTGAGTAACATAAATCCCCTCTACCCGCTTTATGAAAAGATTTAAATACTGTTAAAAAAAAAAAAAAAAGTCTTACTTTTTCATGGGTAAAGTTTCAACACTAAAAGATATAAAACAAAAAAGGAAACAATTATTTTTTTTTAAATACTCATGGAGGTAACAGCTGCTTTCCCATACTGCCTTTCTACTATAGTAGCTTAGAAGTGCTAAAAGGAAGGGCAGACTTGGGGGGGAAACAGATCAAGAACAAGGAGCGCAATGGATGAAGTTTAAAATGAAACACAAACACACACAAGAGGTAAGTTAATGGGATAGTGAGGAAAAACAAAAACAAAAACACCACACATGGTTAAATGAAAACTAGTAAAAACAGTTATCATAAAGTGAAATGCCAAGTCCCTGAGACAGAAGAACTGTAAATAAGAAATAGAAGATTGGTTAAAGAAAGCAAGGAAATTAAAGAGAAAATAATTAAGACCAGGATCCCTAGAGCAAAGGAATATTTAGTGTGACTGATAATATTTCATGTAGGGGAGCTAACTGACTATTAACTAGAGTAAGCCCTCGCTATACGAGATGTTTCTCCTTTATTTTTTATGACAAAATAGGAAAAATAGAATTTCTAAGTAAGTGGAATTATGTGAGTGGGGGCGATGGGGAGGCTTTGGGAAATTTTTATTTTAATGTCGAATCCCTTCCTTCTTCCTTAAAATCCACACACTTACTCATCATAGACATCTTCTGAATCCATTCGACGATAATGTTTGGATAGCTTTACGGCAAGAATGATAGCAGGAACTAAAAACATGGTGGCACCTCCCAAGCCAAACCAGAACGCATTCTGGAAGACAACAAAAGGCAAAACTTAAGTGAAATATCATGGGAACACAGTAGAGGTGGAATACTGGAGTGTTATCAAAGGTCTGAGTTCAAATCTGGACTCTGATAACCATAGGTAAATCAGTTCCCTCCTCTGCCACAGTTTGTGAACCTGTAAAAGCACTAGACTACACAGGGGATACACCAATTATCCCTTATCCTTTATCTACATCCTATGTTTTCCTGACTCTTGCTTGCAATTTATCTGCCTCCCCCTGAATTCCTTTTTGGTTCAGTTGTTTCCAGTCACAGCCAGCTCTCTGTGATCACATTTGGGATTTTCTGGGTAAGGATGCTGGAACGCCTGTGATATTTCCTTCTGCTTTTGATATTTCCTTCTTCAGATCATTGTGCACATGAGGCACTGAAGCAAACAGGGTCGAGTGCCTTGTCCAGGGTCACACAACTAGAAAGGGGCTGAGACTAGATTTGAATTCAGAGAGGGGTCCCGATACCCAACTCAGCCACTCACCTTCTAAGCCCAATTCAAATGCCACATTTTCCAGGAAGAGAAAACTTCTGGGACCCCTCTGTTTAGAAATGACTTATCCTTCTTCCCACAGCTCTGGGCATTTCATTGGTGAACTTTTTGCTCCACTGATTCTGTATTACTTTCTAGAAAAGCTGTTTGGGTATGTACCATATTCTCTCTCTTCGACTACATGCTCCATGAGGGAGGGAATGGGATCTTATTTAAGTTAAATTTCCCCCCTTCAAACTAGGACAATGCTCTGCAAACTGTATCATTCAAATGTTGATTACAATAATATGCCGTCCATACACTTAATCTGCAGCATCACCCCTAATACTCTATACATCAGAAAATTAGATTAATTGCTGTGTTCTGAAGATGTTCTGCACTCTCCCATGACATGAGCTATTCACTGGAGTTGGCGTGCCCTCTTCTCCTCACCTCCCACCAAAACTTGTACCAGCTGAATTTCTTCCAGTCTTTAACATTTAGCTAAAAATGCTACCTGATCCTTTTAAAAAGTGTTGTTTTTTTTTTTTTTTAAATTAAAGTTGTTTATTTTCAAATTACATGCATGGATAATTTTTCAATATTGACCCCTTCAAAACATCATGTTCCAAATTTTCCCCTCCTTCCCCCTACCCACTCCCCTAGATGGCAAGTAATACAATATATATTAAACATGTTAAAATATATGTTAAATCCCATACATGTACAGATAGTTATACAATTACCTTGCTGAACAAGAAAAATCAGATCAAAAAGGAAAAAAAAAAATGAGAAAGAAAACAAAAGGCAAGCGAATAACAACAGATTCACAAGGAACTTCATGGACCATCCAGTTCTAACCATCCTATCCCTACGCTCCCACCCCTAATGGGTTATCCAACCAAAGCCTTCACATTTCTATTCATCACATTGCCAAAAAGCCCATTCTGTTGTTAGCAGCTTTAACTACCAGAAAGTTTTTCTGGAATAGAACTCTTTCTCCTTGTCTCAGCCTGGGACTCTCTGGAACTATTCTGTCTTTGTCATACATTAGACCTCTTCTCCTACCCCCCCTAAACTCAAAGTCCCAAAGTTTCTCTGTTTCAGGTCTCACACACCCAATTATTTCTTTACAAGTTCCTCATGTGCTGGTCTCGATTCCCTATAATATTCTGTTCACTTTCTCTCCACGTGCAGGAGGTTATCAATGTCCCTCTCAAAACGGAGAGCTCAGAATTGAAAACAAACCAGATGTGGTCTGACCAGGGCAGGGGACACTGGGTCCACTATCTGCCTTTTCTGGACACCATTCACGGGCGAGCAGAGACTAAGCTTGCACGAGCTTTCTTTGGCAGCCATGGGTACTGTCATTTCACAATGGGGGTCACAGCCCACTGAAGCTCTCAAGCCTTTTCCTGAGACACCAGGAGTCTCCCAGTCTGTGGCTTTGGTTTCTGTACGCCTGACACTTATTTTCATTCCATGCTCTCTTATTAGAGCCAGCCCACGGTGACGAGAACATCCTATACAATGATTCTGGCATATACGTAAGTGAGATTTAAGTCTGTCACCCGGCTCCAGATCCAGTGCTGCCCCCTGTCCCCCACCAAGTTATTGGGGAAAAAACTGAGCTTTTCTTTTTTATGTATTTTTCATATTGTACTTGCCCCACGGGAAGAGGAAGATTAGTGATAATTGTCCCAAAGCTCTAGAAAGTCTTGATTAAAGATGAAGTTATGGTTAGTATAATTTTAATGTCAAATAGACTTTGTGTTACCCTGAATCTTTCAGGAAACGAATTGGCCGGAAGCACGGACTATTTGCCTATGTTTTGATTATGGTTTCTAAGGAAGGGGAAGGCTCGTGATAATTGCCCCAAAGCTCTAGAAAGTCCTGAATCAAAGATGAAGTTATGGTTAGTATAATTTTAATGTCAAATAGACTTTGTGTTACCCTGAATCTTTCAGGAAACGAATTGGCCGGAAGCATGGACTATTTGCCCATGTTTTGATTATGGTTTCTAGCTAATGATAATAACTTGCAGTGATGTGATGTTTTGCAGACATTAGTTGTTTGGATCCTAACAATCCTCTGTGGTAGACAGAATAGGTGTTGTTATTCCCATTTACATGTGAGAAAATTGGGGCTCTGGGGAGCAGAAGGGACTTTGTAGGCACATTTAGAGCTTGGATCACAGAAAGTTGGACGGGAAGGAAAACGGGTTCAGTCTAGAATCTAGGCCTTCTGCCTTGAAGTCCATTCTCTTCTCCCATATTGGAGGAGACAAAAAGGATACCATTAATTGTCACCCAATCAGAACTATCCAGAATATTGCTTGTATTTTTGAAGAAATATTTGCCAAAATATGAAGTATTTTACATGTATCTTCCCATAGCCTCTCTCATCTACTCACTACCAGCTAGAGGGCACTGGAGCGCACAGAATGCCAGGTCAGGAGTCGACAAGACTCATCTCCATGAGTTCAAATCCAGCCTCGGACATTTCTGAGCTGCGTGACACTGAGCAAACCTTTTAACCCTGTTTCCCTCATTTGTAAAATGAGCTGGAAGTGGAAATGGCAAAACCGTTCGAGTCTCTTTGCCAGATGAGATCAGGAAGAGTCAGGCTTGATTGAAAAATGATTGGACAACCAAAAATCATATAAATATTTACAGGAGAGTAGAATAATAGCAATGAAAAACTAACATTTAGAAAATGATTGAATTAATGTTTTCTAAGACAAATATCACTTACCATAGAGTCAGTGATATAACTGCACAGAAACATCTCGACAGCAGTATCTATGATGTTGGCAAGGGGTTTGCAGGCTGCCACATCCATGGTGATCTAAAAGGGGATTAGAAGAAATGGTTTGTTAAGACAAATATTTTTGAATGTGGAATTACCTCAACCAAAACTTTTATAACTCAACCAACATTTTATAATAAAACCTGACATTCAAAACCTTTGTAAAAATCTATCAGCAACTTCCCAAACATGTATTAATTGTCAGAGTCCTTCATATATAAAGATGACACTTATGTGCTATCAAGTAAGACATCAAGTTAATTTTTCCAATAACGGGGAGAAATCTTTCCTGAGTTACCCATATTCTACTGTCAAGCCAGAAGCAAAAGGATATGGATGATGGATCAGAGGAAGTCGAATGGAGCAGCTCAGAATCCAGTCGGTATATTTGTTGGATTTCACTGCCATGGTCCTCTCCCACTTTTACATAAGCCTCATTGTTTGTTGAGCATAATCAGTCTCCCACCCTCCACTACTGCTTATTCTCCCTTCTCTGCTGCCTGCCTTCACACCAATAGAAACTTGGGTTTTTGAGTATTTAAATTTTTTCCTCTCAGTATTTACTTTACTTCTCCCTTTTCAAAGTTTCATGGAGTTCACAGCTTTGTACCATAAAATGAAAAAGGACCAGGATATTTGTTTATTGAATATTTCAGAACTGTCTTACCCATTGTCATTCTTCTAAATTCATATACTGAGTTAAAAACTTTTTTAAAACCAAGAACACTGAAATAGCTCTGGTGTGTGTATAATTAAGAAAAATTTGTTTCCAATATCGTGGTTATCTAGGACATGGCATAATCTATAGGGTGAGCCCAAAGGCTTAGTGTTGCCAATGGAAACTTGTTGCTGTTACCTGAAATATTTCAAAAGACTCTACTTTCTTCTCCCTTACAAGACATCATTCATACTACTGCCATATTCAATATCCTTCCTCTCCGCTCCCCCCATTGCTCCTCTCCACAGCACTCTGCTCAGCCCAAATGGAATATTCATCACTCCCTGTGCTTGCCTCTTGGTCTTTGGCCCCCGTGCCTTTTCTCCCATCACTTTCCATGTGTCTGGAACGCTGGCTTTCCTCACCTGACCCTCATTCCTGCCGCTCGTCTTACACAGCTCGTGCACATGTTGTGTTGCTCCACCGCAACGGAAGCAGAAGAGTCAAGGGCTGTGTCTTATTTCTGGGGCTCTCTGTGTACTACCTGATATGTTACCTAATCAATTGTCATATCCAGTGAACTCACTGACAAAGGGGGATCCTCAGATTTGCTAAAAGCCACTCAGCTCGTTGACAGCAGAGCCCAAGAACACGATCACTAGTTGGTCAGCTAGCTGACCCTGGTAATATTGGAGCTCTCCAGCAATCCTGGAGACCAATTTAGGCAAGCATTTCCTGCCAAGAGTTCTCCAGGAGAGATGGAATTATCAGCACATGAAGATACAGGCTGGCCATTGCATCTCTCCTTCCAATTACTGCAAGTCAAAGCAACAAGGAATACAAGGGGGGGAAAGCTACACTGTGTGGAAGCAAGTCGAGCCCACCTCTCCTGTTCCACAAATGGTGCTTCTCTTCACTTTCATTGCCATGATTCTCCCATTTAAAGAATTCCAGGTTGCTTTTTACTTGTACTTAGTCAAGTGATGAGAAAATGCATTTATTAAATTTACTTATGTTTAAACATATGAAATGATATGATCACGCTATGTCAGGAACATGAAAGAGCCCACTTACCGAATCTTTGACCCACTGAAAATACTGTTCAAAGTAGTCTATGATCATACCCATAAACTTCTTAGTTTCCTGAAAATTTGAATAGAAAAACAGTTATTACTCATATATTTACCTAAAAAATAGTACATGTATGTATGTACATATGTAAATATATGCATACTGAAAAATAATACATGCACACAGACACAGTCTAAAAATGGAAAGAACTTACCTCAATAATAATAAAGGATGCATTATTATTAATGAGGAGCTGTGCACTTTCCACAGTGGCAAGGACTTGAGACACTTTAACCTGAGGGAAAAAAATAATTATTTATAATAATATCAAGACTTTTCAGAGATTTTTATGCAGATTTGTACAAGTATATAATAATAAGATCAAAATAAGTCAGAGATAAATGTTGGAGTTGAAAGAATACTCTGCTTACTTTACAGAGCAGGTATAAGTTAGCATAAGGGTAATTTTTGTCTACTTTCCAATTAAGGAGACTGAGGTTAAATGACTTGCCAAAAGTCATATAGAAAGGAAATGCTAAAGCTAAGATAGGAACCCTGTTCTAATTCCAAGTTTAGCTCTCTTTCCCTCAGCAGAGGCCAAGGGAATGAATGGTCACGTCTCATGCCTAGATTTAAATGGTAAGGAAAGGGAGGTTCAAGGAGAGGATCAGCATCTGATCCAAGATTCTCAGGTAGGTTGTGGCAAGAAATGAATTGGAATCTAGGTCTCCAAATGTCTTTTATTCCTATGTCCTTTCATTTATTCCATCCCTATTCCATTATTCCATTTATTCCACTCTGTCTGTTCAACCACTGTCCATGGCGGTTATGATGGTATAAATAATAATAGCACTGACGCATTAGCACAAGGAGACGCAGTCTAGAGAGGGTTTATGAGTGATTAAAGATTTGCAATGACCTGAATTCCAATTTCTTGCCTCATGGGAATTTCTGAAATTGACAGACAAGAAGAGGGGCCCAGTCTTTGGCCATGGGGGACAGCAGATCCTCTGGTCCATGGAAGCATCAAAAACCATGACTGGGATTATATCAGTGAGTCAAAAGCAGTGAGGTCTTTGGAGACCATCTACCACTCATAGCTGAGGAAAAGAATTGGTCTACACCATCAAGAGTGGGCTCAGCCTTCAATCCCACACCAAGTGCCCTGAGTTGATTGCAAAAATAGAGTAACGTAAAGTCTTTAAATTATTCCAAAGGTACTTGCATAGAGGTTATATATCTAGAATTTTAAAATGGTAGAAGATGACAGGGACTTATTTTTACCCAAATGTACCATGAAGTAATTCTCCCCTAAAACATGAATGGAAGATATTTTAAAACAGAAGAACCTCCCCTGAGGCAAGAAGAAGCAACAAAAATAAAAACTTACCATAAGTTCAGATGATGTCTTTTGTAATAGCCGGATACTTTGATTTAAAGTACTCTGGGAAATAAGCAGAAATCATATTTTCCATGTCATTGTAGGACTGCAAGATCTGATCTGGCAATAATCTCCATAGGCACTACAGTGGCAGAATAACCTGATTCCATGAAAGCTACTACATGCTAATAGCAAAAGGGAATGACCCTAACCCAAAATTTTTTCTCATCAGGGAAATAGAGCATGAAAAAGGAAGCATTCAATTATCTTCATATGCATCAGATGGCAATATAGTAGAATGAAAAATAAAAGTAACTGAGGGAATAGCTGGTTAGAACTTACTGATTTCTACAGAAGTTGGAAGTAGTAGTTTTTAAAAGTTGGATGTTTTGTAGGCATGTGGGAGATAGCAAGGAATGAATATAAATATAGGGAGAGAAAATTGGCTAATTAGTCATGATTGAATTTTAATTAAGGAAGTGAAAATTAGCATTTAAAAACTGTTTTAGCAATAGGAATAAAAGGTGGAGAGC
This sequence comes from Antechinus flavipes, assembly GCF_016432865.1. NCBI lineage: Eukaryota > Metazoa > Chordata > Mammalia > Dasyuromorphia > Dasyuridae > Antechinus > Antechinus flavipes. Next base: position 7,708,934 of record NC_067403.1, read on the forward strand.
TCACTACTTTAAATGGCAGCCCATTTGGAGATCCACACTAATTAATATGAAGTTTTTATTCACAATAGGCCTTCCTATAACATCCATCCATTACTTCTAGGTCTGTTTCTTGGGCTTTCCCACAGAAATCTACAACTTCTGCTACAAGATAAACCTTCAAATAAGTGAAAATAGTGACAAGACTCTACTGAATCTTTGCTCTGATCCCTGCCTTCCCCTTGAGAATTTCTTTTGTAACAGCCCATTTCCTCCAAATGAATCCAACAAAATTTTCTTAAGCACCTGCGATGTCCAAGGCAGTGTGTTAGGCTATGGGACAACAGAAGACAATATGAAAACTAGTTCCCACCCACAGCATGTTTGCTTACCTTCTGCTGGAACATGGTCCAGAAATATCATGCAAGTTTGGGATGGTCAGTCTCCCTGCCTTAAGCTCTTCCCCTCCTGGTTAATCCTCCACTCACCTGACAAAAGGATCTTCCTAAAGCTCAGATCTAACTGGATCAGCCCCAACACTCAATAAACCTCAGTGGCTCCCCATTACTGGGATGAAAAGTAAAACCCTCTGCTTGACTTCAGCCTTCCTGCACTGCTTTCCCGTGTATACTTTATGATCTTATGGTACAAGCCCGCTGACTGCTGCTCCTTGGAATACAATATTCCATCTTCTGACTCAGTGCTTTGGCAATGGATGCCCTCCATGTTTGGGACACTTCTTTCCCCTCCAGGTTTCCCTATTTCCTTCACTACTACTCAAATTGCATCTTCTTGGGTGCCCTCTCCCACTGTTGACCATGTTAGTGTCTTCCCTCTTGAGCTTGCCATTCCCTGTGTCTCTGAATGGGTATATCTCTATAACAAAACTGATCATGGGGTTTCTTCTCCAACAGAGATCCAGCACCTTGTGGAAAGGGGTTGCTTTGTCTTCTTCTGCATCTTTATTGCCTAACCCCAATGCCCAGAACATAATAAGTACTCACTGATAAGGACCATGTCCATCTGTGACAGATCCAGTTTCCCCAAGCACATCACAACACACAAACTGCATTCTCACGTTCAGTTTTAATAAGGAGAAAGAAGACAGAGAGAGAACAGAAAACAGAAGAGGACAAAAGAAAGGATAAAGACAACCAAGACTCATAAGTTAATCAACTATATAAAAAGAAGGCACTTACCCTGGCTTTAACATATTTCTTGACAGTCAGTTAGGAGAGAAAGAATTGGAAAATAAGTAAGAGCCAATTTGAAAAGATTCATAGGCAAAGAGATGTTTTAAAAGGATAAATAAGTGGAATTATTTAAATCAGTGACATTTTTAAAGGCTATGCCCCACTCACATAAAATGAACTCAAACCCTCAGACTAAAAAAATAAAAGTAGAAAGTAGAAAGATGGTGAAAGTGATCACCATTTTCTTTTAAATTGTTTTACAATTTTGCAGACATTTGAGTACGGAAGTCAAATTTTTTAAAAAGGTACAACTATAAAACCTAGCTTAATATACATGAAATGGGAATATGCCTTTCCCCTAAACTAGAGCTGGTTTTATGAAATGATTTGTGGTAGGGAAAAAATTTACAGTGAATTATAACTTGGGCACTTATTTATGAACTCATGTTTACCATTTCTTGCTCCAGAGGGATCACATGTTGACGATGGATCATCCGAATGTTGCTTGCATGCCCTTTCAGGGCATTTTCCAAAGCTCCTTTGCGCTAGAAATACAATAAAAATAACCAATCAGTGATCAAAAGGCACTTTAGACTTCCCCAGAAAAATAATATTAGTAACATCTCCTCTGGGAGTGTTGGACAGCCATGCATCTGTCCTTTTTAAGGGAACAGATGGGGAGTATAGATGGACTTTGGAGACTAATTTTTAAGCTTTTCTAATTTGTTTGCTTCTGTGGAAAGCAAGGAAATGAGTAAAGAAAAATAAAAAGAGCAACCCAGTAGATGAAACCCAAGCTTGAGGGTGTGTGTTGAACTTCTTTCCATTAAAGTCACTACCTAATAACAAAGAGTAAAGTTTTACATTTGTAGGCCCTTCACATTCTCTCATGCCCCCAGCTTTGGGAAGGATTACATCAAACTCTTTTTCTTTACTTTCCCTGATGACAAGTAGATTTTCTTGTTTTTGATTGGCTGAAATATATTCAACATGACTTAAGATATAGTTATGATAATTATTCTCTTTTCTCCGGGGCTTTAAGATTTTGCAAAGTTCTTTCCTCAGCTACAACATTGGGTAGTATTGTATCATTTCCATTTATACAAATAAGAGAACTGGGATTCAGAGAGGAAGCCAAATGCCTTTTCACAAACTCATAGGACCAGGAAGTAGGATGCTGAGACTCAGACTCAGCATTTGGACTAAGCCCAGAGTCTCTTCTGCTACACTACATTGCCTTCCCCCCATAGGGCAGACATGGATAAAGTAACAGTATTTGCTTCCTGCTTCATAGGATCAAAAATAATGAAGGAAAATCATTTTTAAAAGAAGCAGGAAGTTATAAAACTTATTATTATTGCAGAATGGGTATGGTTTCCCAATCGAGACCTTTTAGAGGCAGGATTTTGTTAGTAACATTCCTTAGAATGACATATATAACACTGGTCATCTCAAGAATCATGCATCAAGATGGAACTGAGGTGTCCACCTTGGGAGCCTCTTGATGAAGAATACATTCAACCTGAAACTTTATGCCTGGGACACGAAGAGCCTTATATACAGAGAGAACTTTTTATTCGTTCTTTTGGAGCTCCTCTCCTTCCAGGAAATCAGTACCTGGATATTGACTTTGTGGCTGCAAGACATTCTGAAATGAAGGTTATCTAATACCTTTATTTTTTCACTAAGCTGCAAAACTTAGCATGTTTTAGTTTACAACCCAGATGACTTTCACACTTCAGGATTTTTCTTACTTTCAATTTTATTAATATCTCCTTTGATTTGCAGAAGTTTTAATTTGGTCTTTAATTGAGGATTTTTAATGTTTTGTATGTAATTTTTATTGCATCATGATCTGGGAATGATGCATTTACCATTTCTGCTTTTCTGCATTTGATTGTGAGATTTTTATGTCCTAATACATATTCAATTTTTGTGTAGATGCCACGTACTGCTGAGAAAATACATATTCCTTCCTATTCCCATTTATTTTTCTCCAGAGAACTATCATATCTAAGTTTTCTAAGATTCTATTAACCTTCCTAACTTCATTCTTGCTTATTTTGTGGCTGGATTTAGAGGATGGGATTGAGGTTCCCACAATTTTGCTGTCTATTTCTTCCTATAACTGACTTTACTTCTCTAAGAATTTGGATGCTATAACTTGGTGCATATATGTTTAGTATTGATATTACTTCATTGTCTATGGTGCCTTTTAACAAGTTTCAGCTTCTTTCCTCATCTCTTTTAATTAGATCTATTGCTTTTGCTTTTTTCTGAGATCAGGATTGCTATCCCTGCTTTTTTTGTTTCAGCTAAAGCACAATATATTCTACTACTCTAGCCTTTTACCCTTACTCTGTATGTATTTCTCTGTTTGAAATGTGTTTCTTGTAAACAATACATTGCAGGGTTCTGGTTTTTAATCTAATCTGCTAACCACTTCCATTTTATGGGTGAGTTCATACCATTCACACTCATAATTATGCTTACCAGATGTGTATTTTCCTCCATTCTCTCTTCTCCCCTATATATACTTTTTTTTCCTCTTTTTCCACCTTGTCCCTCCTTTGTTTTCTCTCCCTCAATAGGTTTTTCCTTCTGTTACTCCTCCTCCCTTCTCTTATGCCTTTGTCCTTCTATTTCCCCATAGGGTAAAATACATTTCTATATCCATCTGAATTTTAAGTGGTGCAGGATTTTTCATACCCCTTCCTTAGGCTTTCCACAGGAGGATCTCTCCCCTTCTCTTCTAGCAGCAATGATGGTTACTTGCATGTATCAGTGAAATGGTATGTTTGTCTTAATAGACCTCACTTTAAAGTTCTGGCTGCCTCTTTTTCTTGTGCATCTTTCCTTGAATACAGGTGACTGAATAGATATTTCTAACTCTGGTGGCAAAAACTCATGAATTTACAGAAAATGTAAAAAATGTGAATGTTGATACACTGACTTTATAGGAAATAGAGGATTAGGCTCCCATGTCCACCAAAAACTAATCTTTCACCAAAAATTGCAGAAAATACACTTTTCTGACTATAATTCTTTGTAACAAAAAATAATTCTAGGCTGCAGATATTGTAGCATCTAACATCTTTATTTTCTCACTAAGTTATATTACTGACTTGGCATATTTAGGTCTAGAGCTCAAAGAACTTGCACTACATTTGGGGGGGGGTGAGAGTCAAGCAAAAATATAACAAAAAAACTGTTAAGTTTTGAAGGCAAACAATGGAAATTTGCAATGAATGGCCTGGGCTCTCATTACAGCAGTAGGGTGAACAAAACCAATGAAGTGCTGAGCTGGATACCAGCACACATCATGCATCTTACTTTTTTCTCTACTGTGCTTAGCTGCTCAAAATGAGTGTGGTTGCCAATGCAAAAGTGAAAATGAGATTACTAATAAAAATCACATAAATGCATGAAGTTGTGAACGTGAAGATTGTTTCCATATCAATGTGCATTTATGAACTGTTTTTGTTTTAAGCATAAGGAAATATAGATTGGTCCTCTACCTGATCTACTTTGTATATTGTGTTCCATTCTAGAATGTACCATATTTAATCCCTTCTCTGGAAACCCAAACCTAAGCTCCCCTAAACTTGGGGAGATTTTCCCAAAGTTCTGCTCTGGGGTGGAGGCATAAGAAAGCAAATGATTCAAGAGCCTGACTTCCCCTTTTAAAAGTCATATTCCTTCCTTCAAGACTGGATCTGATCCATGTGATTTTCAAGCTAAGGTCCCTTAATGAAGATCCTTGATACCATTGCCCAACAGTTTCAAGAATTAAAAAAAAGTTATGAGAATAAAAATCATTCACATTTATAGAACATGTTTGTCTGCCAAGAAAACTACACAATTATCTCATAATAGCTGTCAATAACATGCCATTAAATCAATAATTTAAACTCACCAACTGTTCTGCTCTTGCTTCCAATTCATTGGCAAAGGACAAAAGATCCACTTTTGTTATACTCTTATTGACCTAAAAAAGGATGTCAAGACCTTCAGTAAGGTAGTCAGCACAAGTATTTAATTCAACAATAAATCATTGACTGAATGAAAGAAAAAATCCTCATTGAGCAATTTACTGACAGGAAAACTTGTCAAGCACTGATGATACAAAACAAATACAAATATTAAATAATATTGGCCAATAAGAAGCTTGCAGTCTGCTGTATATGTTATTCCCGTTTTACAAAGAGGAAATGCAAATCTTCACGGGCACCAAATTGGCAAGTCTCAGAACTAGGATTCAAATCCTGGGCTCAGCTGCTATTCTTTTAGGTGACAGAATCCATACATCATTTGTAAAAAAAGCAAAAATATTTTCCAGTTTTAATTTTTTTTCTAAATAATAGATTCAAGAATATGAAAAGCTTACCTCAGTCAAGTAAGCAGCAAAATCAATTCCATCTATTCCTGAGAAACTAAAATTCAGAAGGTTCTCTTTTCCTACTTCATCCAGTAAAACTATGGTGCTAAGGTTTATTTTAATACTGTCAAATGTAAATGTTAGATCTTCGGTATACTGTATTAAAAGAATATAGAAAGCAGAAGTGAATTTATGATTTGTACACTGAATTTTTAAGCCAAAGAAAATAGCATCATTAAATCGATTTCAACAGACATTTATCAGAAATCTTCCATGTGCAAGGTGTCAGGAAAGAAAAGGAGTACAGAGGAAAGAGGGCTAGACTTGGAGTCAGCTACTTGGCTTTAAACCCTGGTTCTGCTGATTACCTTCTGTCAGAACTAGCCTCTGTAAGCCTCAGTTTTCTCATCTGTAAATGGAAAGTGGGCTGGACTAGAAAACTTTTATGGTCTTTTCCAAATCTGACTCTATGGGACTGCCCTCGAGCTTAGCGACATGGGTCAGGGAGACAACATATATAGACATATGATATGAACATACAAGATATTGGAGGAAGAGGAGAGAGGAAAAGTAGGAAAAGGAGGAGGGAAGAGAAAGTGGAGAGGGAAGGAAGAAGAGAAGAAGAGGGTAAAAAGAGAGAGAGAGAGAAAGGGAAGGAAAAGGGAAAGGAGGCAGAGAGGAGAAAGAGAGGGAGGGAACAAGAAGAGGGAGAAGAAACACTAAAAACTGGCAGGGTAAGAGAAAGCAAAGCACTCACTTGGATGATAAGGAGTATTAGTTCCCTACTTGACTAGTACTTAAGAATAATCTCCACTTGTAAACTGTTTTCCTTTATAATCCTCTGTATTTTATTTTATTTTTTAAATACCATGATTCTGCAAATGGGTTCATAGACCTCAGATTGCCGAAGAGTTCCATGACACAAAACTTTAAACATGATGCTGGCTGCAACTATTCTTTGAATAGTTCTATCCAAATGACTGAATTATGATGAGCCAGTGGAACCTCCATCATGGCAGCTCCAAATCAAGCATTCAGAGGGATTGAGTCAGTGCCTACTGCTCTGTTCAGAACCTTTTGGGTATAAAAGCAAACTGTACTGAGACGTTCACAATACCCTGTAAAGCAAAACATCAAGTAAAATAGCTTAAAACACAAATATGCTATGATTTCAGAGGACAGGGAGATTACTTCAAAATAAGGAAACTTTAAGAGATGTTGGGAAGATGAAGGAATTCGCCCAAAGTCGGTCAACAGTAGAGGGAGGCTGTAGATTGTAAAGTTACTTACAATTGAAAGACTTTTCCATTCTATGATAGTGGCTCCTGGGGTTGACCCATACCTTGATGAGTGGGCAAGATTTGGATGAGTGGAAGGATTTGGGATGATTCACTTAATTGGAATCATGGTGCTACTAATGAAAGTTATCATGGGAGGCTTATGATAATCATACTAATGGCTAACAGTAGGCAGAACTTTAAAATCCACAAACAACTTTTGCTGTGTTACTTTATACCAGCCTGAGAGGCTGGTACTATAGGTACTATCCGCCCTCATTTACAGATGGGGAATCGAGGCCCAAAGAATTGAGGTGATTTGTTGAGATCTCACGACAGGTAAGTGATAGAACTAGGATGACCAGAATTTTTCTACTCTATCAAAATGGCCTTTCAAAAATGGGTAATGGCGGGACCCAGTCCCACATCATTCCAAAGGCTGAGGCTTTAATAAGAGTTTAACATCAGGAAAGAAATATGCTTCCTTATTTGAGCCTCACAACAAACCGATGGCGGGAGTATTACAGATACAATTATCCCTATTTTACAGATGATTTCAATGTATTAAATGTCTCGTCCAAGATCACATGGACAGTAAGTATCAGAGATAATTATCCTTCCTTACACCAAGTCCGGGAGAGGAATTCTGGTCCTTTGCTGACAAGATCTCTTTCAAAAGACAAATAACTAGTTACATGATCAATCCCTCTGGGAAAGGGGGCGTCCTGTGCCAAGAGACTCCAGCACGGAGGAACATACAGCCTTCGCAGGAAGCTTTGACTTGAGCGCACCACATTACGATCATTTATTATTGGCAAATCTACAAGGCAAGTTCTCCAGCATGAGAGATAACTTCATTACATGGAGTAATGTGTCCATTACACACTAAGTTCTATTGACTTACCTGATTAATGGCCAGAAATCTGCTGATATTGTAGAATTTATCAAGCTGCAGAGAGGTATAAATGCCTTTATTTTCCTTGCAGTCACTATGGGAAATAAACACATCAATCATATTCACAAAGGCCAAGCTGGTGCTATGTTCTTTGCTAATGATTGAGGGGAAAGTTATCTGAAATTTCTGGGTTTTACTTTTTTTTCTTTTTAAATCTGAGAAGGGAGAAGAGGTTCTCAATGCTGGAGACACAGCAAGGGAGAGTATAATGACTTATTTCCATGCTCACTGACACCTTTTCCTGCATCCCCCAATTTTTGTCCCTCAGTACAATCCAGGTTTTGGAACTATCCCCATACTCAGTCAGTGGATATTCCCTCCTGAATTTTTCCAGTCTTTTATTTAAGCTTTAAATAGCCTCAGAAAAATATCCTAGGAAGCAAATCCCCATAACTCTATAGGGAAAGTTAATGGGATCAGAGAGAATATTCAAAGTAACAAAGAAATTTAAGATGAGTGAAGAATAAAAAGGGAGCATCCTGAGGACTGATCACTAACTGTCATGTGGTACCTGAAGGTTTGCAGAATATCTTGCATGCCCTATTTCATTTGCCCCCATACAACAGCCCTGTGAGGTGGGTGCTATTATTATCCCCATTTTATTGATGAGCAAACCAGCTTGTGCAGGATGTTTGCAGTGCTAGTGAGTAGTTGAGAAAAGAGTTGGACTCGGGGGTTTTCCCAAGTCCAAGCACAATATTCAATCTACTAAGGGCCTCCAGCACATTGAATAATCATGGAGATCCATGGAAGTAAATGAACAAAAATCAAAGCATATGCAGGCAAGAATGAGATGAACTCGTAGGGATGGAAGTAACAACCACATCAATGAGGTGGGGGAACAACTGAGGCCTTATATAGCCACCAAGGATTTCTCTCTATCTTCCCTTACAACTGGATTTTCCCCCACACCCCTCTGCCCTTCCTTTCATGTTTTATTTGGGCCAATTACAGGTAACATTAAATTATATGGACTGATCATATCCAGGGATAGTCATAAAGTCAGTATCAGCTTTCCAAATGAAGGGCAACGTTCAGTTATGTAATAATTGCCAAATTCTCTGTGCTTATCGGTAAAGAGCAATGACTCTGGCCAAAGATTGCCCTCCCAACTAGACTCACCCACCGGAACCACCTTCCTCCCCCTCATCCTTCCCTTTCCCACAGTCACAAATCCCTGGTCTTTGGAAATCACAACCTTGATGCAACCAGTATTGGTGTCTGGAAGTTCCCATGCCCTGTGGCTGATGTATTACCAAGAATGGGAACATGTTCCAGCCATCCAGACTGCAACTTTTAACAAGTTTTGACACAAGATCCCTCTATGTAGAACACTTACAATAAACACCCACTAGATTTAAATAAATTGTAAGTTAAACGGATTTCTGTGGAACAGGCAAGGACCTAAACTACAACTGATATCATTGTTTCTATGGAAAAAATATACAATAAGCTTCAGTCAAATAACATTTGCCACATCACCTGCTCATAAATTGGGGGTTGTTCACCTATGTGAAAGCTCTTTAAAAAGTAGAAAGTACACAGTATTATATAATATTACATTACTGTAATTATAATGTAATAAAATCAAGTGGGAGTTGAGTCTAATGGTGGCTGGTTACATCAAATAGACAATGATTGTATCATTAAGAACCTTTTTCTTACTGATTAGTCTACTAAGAACATCCACTATTTAGGATTAACTCTGAATGAAGTGAATGGACAGATAGATATATGCATGAATAAATGAATAAAGTTACCCAGGCTTATCTATGTAAAATGGCATTATATATAAAATGCTCTCCATTATATGGTATCAAATTAACCTCAAAGACATTTTCCCCCCATTAGTATTATGGTCCAAAGTTGTCCATTTATAGAAATTTCAAAATAAGCCGCATAAGACAATGAAGGTTATAAAACACAGTCAGTGTCAGTTGGTTCAATGCTGTGCAGTCGGGTCTGGTATTCTATTGCTGGTCACAGAACTGAAGGCTACTTAAAAATGAGTCCCACAGTTGGACATTGCATAGCATATAGGAAACCAGATCAGGGCGGTGACATCAGAGACTGACGCGTACAGGTCCTTCTATGTACAGAGCTATCAGAAAATACAGATTATATATATATATATATATCCACATAAAGTGATACTGAGCATGATCAGAATAATCAAAATGCAGGTTGTACCATAATTAAAACAGCAACAATGTCAATCATTGGAACGTTGTAATTATTCTGATGGATTTGGAAGGGGACACAGAACGATTCTTATTTATGTTAAAATGAATGTTAGGTAATAGGTTTACTATCTGATTAGGCAGTAATGTTGCATACTGCATAGAGAGCCAGTTTCAGGGTCAATAAAGTAATGTTCAAGATTCCTGTCACTACCAAGTCATATAGCCCCCCAGTGCTCCCCAAGCAACTCTGCAAAAATAAAAGCCACCAGGTACATCTCTGAGGGGAGTCAGTAGTGGGTACCTTAGGGATTAATGCTATGATTGTATTTAATATTTTAATGTATGAGTATTCAGTGAATTCTCCCAGTTTGCAGATGATGCTAAACTTTTTCAGGTGGTATTCAATGAAGATTAAATTGTAGGAGGGCTTTGCAAGGCTTTGGGGATAGGGAAGAAAAATGGAAATAATTTTCGAAGTGTAAATTAATTATTTAAGGAAAAGAGATACAAGATTCTGGGTTTTAAGCTACCCATTATAACCAAGGAGAGCTCTAGAAATGATTTGTATACTTAGTGAATTCTCCAATTTTTAAAGGGCTTGACAGTCTATAATGTACTTTCATCAGAACACATTACAATTATCATTCCCATTTTACAGATGAGGAAGTGCAGAGAAATAAAATGACTTGCCAGCATTCACACAGTTGATAAATGGAAGAGCTGGCAATTCAAACCCCCCTCTTTTGATAGCAAACTCAGTTCCATTCCTAGGCTAGAAGACAAAAGGAGCTGCAGTAGGCAATAGAGGAGAGTCACTAAAATTACCACGGTGATGGAGGAATAGTATAAAGAAACTACCCGTGAAGATGTTTGAAGACAACGTTCTCATTTTGAAAAGTTAAAAACAAAACAAAACAAAAAATCATCACAATATATCGCACTAAATCTTTCATCACTAATTTCTGTACCTGTAAACTTGTTTAAAGGTGAGATTAACATCAGCATTTTTAAACAGGGCACCCGGAAGGTAGTTTTTCCATTGTGCGTTGAGTAAATAAGGAGTATCCAAAACCTAGAACCCAAAAAGCCTCTTATCATCATATAGATAATGAATTACATCAATCTTTTGAAAAAATAACCTCAACATTTCCCCTTCCTCTTCATTTGTTTTATATGAAGAATTCATTCATTTTCCCATCCTAAGTTAAAAGATAAGAAACAAATCCTAGGATTTAGATTGGGAAAAAATGTCCAGAGCAGGGTAGGCATCTTACCTAGAATCACAAATAATCACAAATGACTAGAACCTAAATTCAAGCCCATGTTACAATTCAATATTCCTTCTCCTCCCCATCCCCCATGGTATGGATTTTGAAGCATATGCAAAGCAACATCAAGTACCTTGATTCAATAAAAGAAGATCAGCATTATAGGAGAACAATCAGCTACTAAAGAATTTAGCAGAATAGTGGCCTAAATCTGGTTTCCACTGATATAGTCCAATAACTAAATACTCACTACAAGCAGCTCCCCTCCCCTAATGGTCTTTAGCAATTGATTCTCTAGGGAGAAATCTAAGACCAAATGATTATTCATTTCTTTTCTGTTAGCTGGAAATCTTTGGGGTGGGATCTCTGCTTCTTTTTCAAATAAAATGTTATTTATACACTGACTCCATAAAGAAATCTCATTTTAAAGGGCAACTATTAACATAAATATTAAATGCAGATTTTACCTACAACCAAGAATCGGAATCGTTTCTTTTTCTTACTAATACAAAAACCCTCAATTCATTGGATTAAAAACTGTCTCCTCTCCTCTCATTTATAGTTTTTGTCCCTTTAAAGGCTCAACTCTCCCCTCAGTCCCAACTCCCTCAAGCCATACACTAATTATAGGAATTAAAAGTTTGAATTATGATATCAAAATTCACACATACACATTTATTAACCATATTTTTACCTGAAATATAGTCCTGTCTTCAAAGGGCTCACAGACCAATTTTTCTACATTTCCACCCAAAACAAATGTGGAAACCACTAAGCTCATCAATGCCCAGGAAAACAAGAAACTGAATCCAACGCCGCTGGAGGAAGGAAAAAAAAAGATCAACCAAGCTATTAAGATTCATACAGTGTTCACTATCTTTCAAAACAATATGTGGAAAGTGGACTTATATACCTCTAGCTTTTTATAGGTTACAGGTTAATCCAAACTATTAGGGAAGGTAGATTCCTTCTGAATGGAATCAAGCTTATGTTTGTTCTCCACGTGGCCCTAAAATGTGATTGTTAAATTTATATCTCATCTATCAAATAGGATATCAGGGGCCTAATATCTCAGATATGACTAAAGGTTATCAGATCATATTCTAGATAATTACAGCACACTTCAAGCATCAAAGGTCTAACTAAAAACAAAACATCTTGTGGGTTTCGTTTGTGGATAGCTCATTAACACTCAATAATGTTCAACCAGAAAACTAGCCCTGGAGACTGATGGTAGCAATGGCGTTGGCTGGGGAAAGAAAGGTGGGTGACAAGGTAGGTCTGCTCTGCCCCAAGATAAAAGGTTCAAAATATCTGGAAGAGGCAAAATAATAAGGTATTGATTGAGGAGAAGAAAAAGAAATAAAGGTGGGACCACCAGTAACCTCAAAAGTTGTTTCAATGGCTAAATTAGGTTCATGTCAAGATAGTGAGGTTAAAGTGAGCCCTATAAAGAACTGGTTCACCCTCCATGTCTAGTGGCATCCCACATGACATCAAAATGAAAGTCAGATTAGAGGGGGAAATATTTTATTCTCTTCTCCCCACTCCCCACCAGTACTGTATTAATACAGACTATCAGGGATTTTATTTATTATTATTATTATTAACCATAATTTACTATTTTAATTAGGCTCAACTCATCATAGAAGTTTTTAGCTGCAGCTGGTACTTTTTTTAAAGTTTTTTTTTTTTTTTTTAAGTCTATCTCTACCCCTCCAGGCAGAATGTGATGGAAAGTCATATCACCATGTCTCCCTACCCTCCCCTCCTAAAAGACAGAATCTGAAGCTCAAATGCTGAATTCTTCCTTCCGGGCTTCAAAGATCATTTAAACAATTTTCCAAATGAAATAGCACATTCTCCTAAAAATTCTAATTAGTCTGATTATCCTGACTGCGCCTCCCATATTTTCTACTCCTGCAATTCTCTGGTTATTTAGCAGATGTCTAAAAGAGATGTATTATGTCTATAAAATGAGGGAAAGCATGAGTACTGCTGAGGGAACCAACAGCAAAGCTATGATTCTACTGCTCGATACCTGGGATCATCTGAAGTCAACTTTAAAATAACTTGGGATTAAAACTCATTATGGGAAATGAATGAATTAAACCTCAATAAAAACCACATCTATTCGGGGATTCACCATCTCCCTATTCTCCATGAAACACAGCAAACATTATACAAACTTCAGGAATGATAGATTGCCTTCAAGCAGAAGAGGGGTGTGTTTGGCGGGGGGAGGAAGTGGGGTTGGGGATATGCTTTCTGGCCTGAGAGTCACCCTGTAGTTTCAATGGGGGGGTGGAGGGGAGGAAAGGAGGTAGGGAGTTTGAGACAAGTTATGAAAAGGTACAGTCAGTGACTCCACAGCAACTTAATTTCCTCTCTCTGAGCCACCCATCAAAATGGAATATCCAATTCCAACGCTGCTTTGGGGGTAAGGGGCCTCAGATCCAAAAATGATGAAATTAGAAATAACAAATTTATCAACAGCTCTCCAGGCAGAGTTTCAATTTGGAATCAGATCAACACACAAGTGGATTTTTTCCTTGGGAATTTAACATTTTAGGTTTAACTGCAAGAATACATGTCCTTACTCTTAATTTCAATTCAGGATTCAGGGAAATTCCAGCCTGGTGCCTCTAAATTAAACCAGTCCCCAGCCCACTCCCTCTTCTATTCTATGCAGGTCAAATTGATCTTATTCAGAAGGAGCCAGAAGGGCAGAATGGTCAGGAGCAGTATAATGAGACCCTTTCCAAAAGACTCCTCCAAACAGATCTCAAAAGCACACCAGACCAAGTCACGATGAACACAAATAGGCAAATGAACAATAATCAAGGATGGAACAAGGATAAACTGCTTAACTTTGAATAAATGGAGATAATACATGTGTCCCTCTGCCCTCTAACATCATCAGGTATCATAGAGGGAATCCCAATTGGACAGGGCTTGGGAGGAGTTCTCTTAATGAGCTCAAGAATGGAAACTGAGAGGAAGAGAAATAAATTGGGGCAGGAGGGAAGGAAGGTTACGGAAAATCACCTCACATCATCATGGCGTCCAATAGTCACCTAGACAGATAGGAAGAAGGGATGGAAGGATTGTGATTCTCTTCCAAACTAAACTGGTCAAAAAAAGAAATTACACACACACACACACACACACACACAAAATCAAGCCTACAGAAAGAAACTCTAAAGCACCTAAAAGCAGTTACAGTTCTTTTTGAAGTAGCAAAGGATGGGAATCTGAGCAGCTACCAATAAATTGGAGAATCATAGTATATAAATGTGATGGAATATTGTTATGTTGTAAGCAATAATGAAAAGGGATGATTTCAGAGAAATTTGAAAAGTAAAGTGGACAGAAGTCAGGACTACAATTTATACAGTGATAGCAAAATGGGAAAGGCAAATAAATTAGAAAGAATTAGGAAAACAATGCCAGGGAGACAAATAATGAAACATCTTATTTATCTCCTGAACAAGAGATGAAAGATTCAAGACTGAAGAATGAGACCAACATTTTTTGGGGATGTGGTTGATGTGAAAAGATGTTCTGATTGATTGATTCTCAATTGAGAGATGAAGAGGTTTCAATGGGAGAGTGAGAAGGCAGATTTTGACTGATAACTATATCTACAGATATACTTAGAGAGACAGATCTATAGAATCTTAAAAAAAGATAAATATCAATTTATATTACTTCCTAAAGGCCCAGTAGCTCCTTATTTAAAGTCCTTCACCACCAGCCTTGTTAAACCTTATCCCATCTCCAAGAATTCTGCAATCCAGGGACAACAGCTTCCTTGCCGTTCCTCATACACGCCACTATCTTTCCTAATGTAGCATTTCCACTGGTTGACCTCCACAACTGGAATTGTCTCTTTCCCTCCTCTCTTCCTCCCTGGCTTGTTTCAAGTATCAGCTAAATCAAACTGAACTTAGAACCCAATGTCTGAATCACTAATATAACAAGATTTGCAAAAATAATGAATACATTGAGCTTACCAAGTAATATTCTATTTTAATAAACTGAAAAAGGGTTTTCTTACCATTATGAAAGATGTAATGGCTATTATGACTGATAAAAATATTTTCCAACTATACATAGTTTCAAATGGAAGAAGTAAATCTCTGAGTTCACTAAATTATGATCATTTCAATCCCATCCACCAATTATGCAAAGGTTTTTAATCAAAACTCAGCTAGTCAATTTCTATTTACTTTAATGGTCTTGAATTTTTACATTTGTTACCAGTTCAAAACCCTAAAACTATTCATTCAAAAGATTCTTAAATATGTTAGGAAATTGTCTCCCACTTTTCAGAGTGTGCAGATGTAAATTTTTAAAAGTGACAAAGAGTATCATTTTTGACAATAAATAAATGCAGTTTTTAAATGCTTTGTGTTAGCTGATACTTTGAGAAACAATGTGTCTTTGAGGTGAGCTTCAGTATCAATGGGAGTGAATGTTAATGCGTTTCAAATAATCCTCTTGATTTAAAATTAATTTAATTGACTATTTGAATAATCACCGATTTTGAAATGTCACTGATCAAGAACTCATACTAGCAAGTAGAAGAATCTGCTTAGAAATTTTTTTGTTTGCTTAAGATTACCCTCAAATTGTGGTTTCTTTGAAGGAATCATCTTATGTTTTGTAATGGGTAGTTTAGCTAAAACTGGATAATGAAATCCATAAATACAATGAATCAAAGCCCACAGATTTCAATATGCTGAAAGTAGATGAATGAATGAATGAGGGTGCCATGATCAACCTCACCATGTTGAGGCAATCCTACTCTTCCTTTAGGGAACCCTAAGTATTAGCTGTGATATGAATTTATTTGACATACAGACCTAGTGAGGCCACCTCAAATTCTATATTTTTATATTATATTTCATAGTATTTTATTTATCTATGCATATATTTTATTATATTTATTATATATGTATATATTTATCATATTTCACATATATTATATATTTATATTTTATTTACATCTTTTATTATATTTTATATTATATTCTAAATATTTAAAGTTTTCCTTCTTCCTTATTTTAGCTAAAATTAATGAAAATGTCTAATATTTTTCTACCCACAATTGAAAGGAACATCTTGCTCACCATTTCCTCCCATGGTCCATGCACCTCACTTGGAGATCATTAGCTCAGATGCTCACTTACACTTTTAACCATTAGAAAGGCACCAAACCAAAGAAATCACACGTGAAAAGCCACACATTTCCCTTGAGATCCACAACTTGAGAGCATCCATAGTGCTAGATGGAACTTTGGTTCCTTTAAATTGTTGGGCTCCATCTGCGAGATGGAACCTGGAAGGATCCCCTTGAGTGTGTTAGAAAGAAAGAAAGAACTCACGCCATGAGGAAGTTGCCTCCAGTGTTGGACACACAGCCGCGGGTGGTGGGGGTCTTGTGCTTGTTAAAACCGCAGGCGCCGCACAATAACCCCAGGTAGTAAAAGACCAGGATGAGGATCAACAAGCAGCAGGCAATTATACAACACAGCCATCTGATGGAAAGGATTACGGGCACATTATGGAACAAATACTTCAAGGGAAGATGCCAAATATTCTTAATCAAACTCTTCCTTTAGCCAAAAGCAGCTCCCCAGACGTCCCCCGATACTGAAACGCGCTTCTTTCCAGCAATGTCTAAGAATCCCTTGCTTGCTGAGAGCATTGCTCATTCAGCACATCATACAAGTGTTCTTTTTGGGTTGCTCAGCTGTTAGTACAAAATTGCTTTGTACTGACTTCTTTGCAATTATTTATTTATGTGCATGCTCTATTACCCCAAGTAGAGTCTGTAAGTAGTTGGAAAATAAGGGCTCTCTGGCTCTTAGACATAGAAGGTAGTGAATACATAATTATTGACTAAAGTTGGACTGGACTGATGGTGGACTTGGAAGCGGTCCCAGCGTGAGAACCAGAAACACTACTTTTATATTGCTTTGGGGGTCTCTTCCCAAAGAGGAGCCATGGGTTAGAAGGAACTACAACACACATTTTACAAAGCACTTGCTTTTTGTCAAGACCTGTGATTTTACCAGTGTACGAGGCTCCTGGTGAAGAGGAAGACCCAGCCACTATTGCAAGTCAGCAAATGTGCCCCAATCTAATGTCATCCTGAGTTGTCTGGGGCTTTAATAGAATAAGTGAGCTATCCAGAGCCACAGAGATAATGTGGTAGTGGCAGATCATGAACCAAAGTCTACTCTCTTAATCGAGCATTCATTAAAGGCTCATTATGAGCCAGGCACTTGCTGGGCTTGGAGTCAGAAAGATATGACCTCCAGTACTCATCAGTACTTGGCAAGTTAACCCCATTTGCCTCAGTTGTGTAAAATGAGCTGGAGAAGGAAATGACAAAATACACTGGTATCTTTCCCAAGAAAACCCCAAATGGCATCAAGGAGAGTAGGACCTGACTCAATAACAACAACAACGAACCCTTAAGGAGCTCAGTCTTACCAGGGAGACTTCTCAATGTTTATAAGCCTGGTGGGTGGTAGTGACGGACCTACTGTTGCCATTTTATAGATGGAAAACCAAGCTTAAGGGATAGCAAGCAACGGAGCCATAGTCACAGGACAAGATGAGGATGTAAACCAGGGCTTGTAAGTCCCATCTCCATGTTCTTTCTCTTACTGCTTTCCACTTAAGCAAAACCATCTCTAAATAAGGTCTCTTTGGAGATTACTAGTGAGCATTTCATGACGCTTGTCAAGTTTTTAAAAACTTATTATTAATGTTTGTTATACTCTAAAGGAAGAATAATTAAAAACACCCAGTTTTTTCCCAAGTTGTTATTATTTTTTTTAAACCTATGCTACTCTTCTATTATAGGAATACTGCTTTGGGAGCATTATTCCATTCTCTAACCTGGAAAAAACCAACCAGATGCATTAAATATTTAGAAATGTTCCGAGCACCATAAATCAGGTGCCAAAGAATGTCACTCTCCATTTTAGAGAGATGCTGTCACTTTGCTGAGGCGTTCTAGAGTAACGGATGTTCAATTAGTTTTAACTGGCGTGCCCACAAGCTCTAACAGTCTGTCCCAGCAGCTGAGAAGTCTCCAAGAGCGGGAGATATGCAATCAAATATTTGAAAACAACGAAATAAAACCGAATGGAATCACTTTAACTCTATATTGCCCGACAAATGTCTCATGGAACTACTTTGCTAGAGTGTGACAGAGCATCTGTTGTGCTAGTCGCAAAGTCAGGAAACTGCGGGCTCATAACTAGGTGACCATCATTAACCTACAACTTCACTGAATCTCATTTTCCTCATATGGTAAAAATTATTGGTGTAGTAGTAGTAGCAGTAGTAGCAGCAGCAGCAGTAGTAGTAGTAGTAGTAAGAATAGGAATAGGAGTAAGAGTGGTGATGGTGGTAATAATAGCTAATAGTAATTAGTAATAGCTAACATTTATATAGCAGTCATTCTGCTCCAAGCTCTGTGCTAAGTGTTGTATAATCATCTCATTTGACCCTCTTTTAAGCATGTCCATTTTATAGCCAAGGAGAATGAGGCAAATAGAAGGTAAGTGACTTGTTCACAGTCACACAATCAGTAAATGTCTAAGTCTGGATTTGAACTCAGATTTTCTGATTCCAGGTTCAGAGCTTTATCCTTTGCACCACCCAGCTGATAGGAAAGGAGTCATTGCACATTTATCTCAAAAGGTTGTTGTAAAGTTCAAATAAAAATATATATACAAACTTCTTGAGGAAAAAGATTATTGTTTTTCGAGCTTGTCTTTTTATCTCTTCATATCATCAGCTGCTTGTACAGGTTCTATCCAGGGACCTGTAGGTTCCCCAGTGGACAAAGTGCCAGTTTGGGAGATAGGAAGACCTGGGTTGGAATTCTGCCTCAGTTAATAGCTGGACAATCCTGGAAACACATCAGCTCACTTTTCTAAGCCTCAGTTTGCTCATCTATAAAATGGAGATAATAATAGCATTGGCCTCTCAGAGTGCTGAGAATCAAATAAGATAATGTAAAGATAATTACAAATTTTAAAGTGTGATATTGGCTATTATTATTACTACTGTGAGTGCCCAACAAATGCTGCTTCTTGTTATCTCTATGGGATGCATCTGTCTGGGAGAGGATTCTCACAGTGCTGGAAAGGTCCTCAGAGAGCAGTTATATATTCCTCATTGTACAGAGAAGGAAATTGAGGCTTGGAGACTCAGGTCCACCCCAGGTTTCCAGTGCTCCTTCAACAACACAATGGGTCCTTTTCAGGAAACAGTACAGCCCATAAAAGCTCAGCAGGAACATGAACAATCCATCACTCACCATCTATGAAGAGCCTACTATGTGCCAGACACAGCAAAGTACTGAATTACCAGGTTCCCTGAGACATATGGTGGAGTCTAGGAGGTGACACAGCCTTGAGATGCTCATCTTTACCCTCATGAATTTCAAGGAGTCCTCCATTTAGATGAGGAAAGAAAGGGCACTGAGGTGCCGGGGATTGTCCAGCCTTCTGGAGCTCAGCCACTGACCGCCCAGTTACACCAGAAAGCTCCTCCTCTTCTCTTTTTTCCCATTGCCATTACTCTTCACCTTGCTATCTCACAGTTCCATTATCCCAAATCCCTTCACTAGATTCCTCATCTTCAGAGAATCAAAAACTGGGGAGTTGAAAGGCACCCCAAGCCTGACTCTTAGAGAAGAGACGTCTAGAAGACTTTACAGTCTCTTGAAATCAAGCCTGCTTATCCTACTTTTGGACAGCTAAAATCACTAGGAAGTTTTGACATCGACTCTCCATTTAATTCTACAACTTCCACCCTCGGCTTCATGTTCTGCCCTGGGGGCAACCCCTCCCCCCCCAAAGTTTAATCTCTCTAATCTATTTGTTGTAGCTGCTGAGTCATTGAGAGTTATATCTAACCATCCATGATCCCATGGGGGTTTTCTTGGCAGAGATACTGGAGTGGTTTGCTATTTCCAGTTCATTTTACAGAAAAAGAAACTGAGGAAAACAGGATGAAGATTCTAGCCCAGGGGTCATACAGCTGGTAAGCGGCGGGGGCCAACTTGCACTCAGGAAGATGAGTCTTCCTGGTTCTAGGCTGGGCACTTTGTGCACTCTGGCACTACTTAGCTGCCCATCTGGCCGGCACTCCCACTATCCGCAGTTAGCTCTCAGCCCCCTTCATGGTCTCTGGGCCAAATTTGCAGTTATTTCCACACTTCAGCTGGAGGTACTTCATCCTCTTGGCTGCCATTGTCCGTACACGCTCCAGCTTATCTCCTCCCTCTCTGATCATCCCATCTTCCTCTTTCTCGACCAGCAATTTCAGGTTCATTCTCCTTCCCCAAAATTCAAGCTCCTTAAATCACTCCAACTTCTCTTTCACGCGCCATCTTCTCCAGGCTGACACGAGAACTCGTCAGCTTTTCTTCTGATCCGGATTCTCCTTTCTCTTCCCATCCCAAACATCCAGAAGCTCCTAATCTCCCAAGGACCAGCTTGCCTGTTCCACCTTGGCAAGTATCTGGCACATAGTAGATGCTTAATAAATGTTTACTTACTGATAATGAATTTATTGAATTGTAATCTTACTTTCTCCACCAGACCTCCCCAGCAGCCCACCAGGCAAAGATTCATCCTCTTTTTGACAACCCACAGCACCTTGTCTGTACCATATCACAATGGCGGAGGATCCTCATGGAGTCTGAGGACCCAAGTGGAAATCCTAGCTCAGTGTAAATTTAAGGGTTTAGTCTGTAAACTAAGGAAGGTGGGCTATTGGTGTATGAGGGCCCTTTCAGTTACAAATCTAATTATCAAAATATGGCCAGGATTTATCAAAATATTTTCCTGGAAAATTTGGAACTCAACAATTAATTTTTTTTAATGAATCTTAAAAATTGTCTCTATGTGTAATTGGGGAAAAGTAAAATATTATTTAAAAATTTTCCCCTAGATTATTTTAAATGCTTAATATGTTGGTACATGTTGGTCCAGATAATGCAGAATATAGTGTTTTTCTCCCTCCTTGGATGTCATTAAGCAAACAGTTTAATGACCATTCTGGATACTGAGAAGATTTTTATTCAGGTATTTTTCTTGTTCAGTTGTGATCAGCTCCTCGTGTCCCCATTTGGGGTTTCCTTGGCTAAGATCCTCGAGTGTTTTATTATTTCCTTCTCCAGTTCATTTTATAGATGAGGAAACTGAGGCAAATGGATTAACTGACTTCTGCAGAGTCACAGAATTAGTAAAGATCTGAGGCTGGTTTTGAGCTCATTCGAGGCCTACTGCTTTATCACTGTTCCATCTCTTCAGATATAGGTTGAACCAAAGGTCCCTTCCTATTCTGAAATTCTGGAAAAATGGGAAATTTTGCAAAGATTTTGTCCATCTTGACTTAAGATGATACATCAATTTGCCCTGACCACCCAGACTTAACAGCCACCTCCCAAAAGATTGTCAAAAAAAAATCTAGAATTAAAAACGCTCTTTAGATCTCATCTAGATCTTTACCATCTCTAAGGCAAGTACTCACCGATAGAAATCATATTGTTCAACTAAAGGGAAGTAAGTGTCAATATATGTCTCGGTCTGAGTAAGATAAAGTACAAAATCGTTTATCATCTTCTGAATAGGAAGCGCTTTGATTACATCAGTGATATTTGTGCCAATGGAATCCAAAATACTTTTGATATCTGAAAATAAACACATCTCTGTTATGAAATTACCCAGCTGGGGAGGGGGTGACTCACAAAAACAGCTCAGAAGCAAGAGGAATGGGATGAACCAATACCAACATGACCCCGACCCTCCTCACTTATTTATATGCTCAAAACTAAGCCAGATGCTCAGGCAAATGTGAATGTGTCCAAACCACTAAAAGGCCATTATTAACAAAATAACACTATCTTTACACTGAATGAATGATGCAGAATATGGATCAAGGCAGAGTTTTTTTTTTTTTTTTTTTTTTCTATTTAATTAGATAAAAAGAAAAGGTTAATTTGGAAATGAGGAAACTTTAAACTGGCTTTTCCTAAGGAAATAGCCCACAGAGGCAGGTCATTTTCAAGGGTATTTTTTCTGGATGTCCACGGGGTGACAATTCTCAGAGGAAACACAATCTTTGGGGTCTGTGATCTTTCTCGGGGTGCAAAATGAAGCACTTAACATTTAGTTTCATTTTCCTCACATGACCAAAAAGCATCAGTCATACCTCTCAATCAACATAGACCTTCTGACTAGAAAAATGCTGTTTTCCCAAAACTGAAATGAATTAACTACGTATCAGAACCAGGGATCCAGGAACGGACTTGGGCCAATCATGCCCTATCTCAGCTTTTAGAGAGAGGAAGGGACCTCCAAAGCTGGATCCTCCATCTTTCTCCACCTACTCAAGTGGCTTTTTACCCTTCTAACCACTGACACATACCTGCTGTGCCATGGTTCTCCCTAAAAGTACTAAAACTAAGAGGTTAGAGAACTAAGCTCATTTCAATGGGCCTCAAAATCAAGTCTACCTCTTTCAAAGTCCAAATACTGCAAAAATAAATGATGTGATTAGATTATTTATCTTTTAGAATTTATCTTCCTTTCATTTTCTGCCCCAAATTAACTTTTCCCACTGATATGTTCTTTTTATTTTAAACAGCAAGACATATAATTTCCAAGCTACAAGCTGTAGTAACATTGCAATCATGGTAGGATCTTAAAACATTGGGAATACCATTTTATAAAGATTTTTCAGGGTCTAGGGTCAGTATCTGGCAATACAGGAAAGGAGAAACAGCAGAGATCCTTGAGGGGAATGACTGGAGCTGATATTCCATGTTCCACAGTCTCATAAAAGTGGGAATTGGACATACACTAACAGCTGATTGCACAGAAAAGCTCTGGCCTGAGGCTGGCTAATCTCCAGAGCCCTCACTCTGTCCTGGGTTCTTCGGCACAGAAGTTTTGCCGGACATTAGACATTTCTAACCCTATCAGTTTTTGTCCAGAGTTTTTCTTTTCATCAGTTTGAATGACTTCTATATAACAGCAGGCTACGGACTTGATCAGGGCCATTTAGGTAAAATCCGCAGTCATTATTGTCTCTGCACTAGAGCCCGAGACTTCTCGGCAACATAAGCAAATTACAGATGGAACTAAGTCAATTAAATTTAGAACGGCCTTCTGAGAAAACTCTGGCTTGTTCACACCACCCAGGATGCACTACGTCATCTCCCACGGTGTGGGTACGACTTTGCCAAACTTACAGGGAAGGGCTGCGAATGTTGGCAGAGCAGGTCCACAAAGAGGAAGCAAAAATTAAATAGAGAACAGTAAGCAAGTTTAGATGAGAAGCAGATCTCCCATTAGCCACCACAGCACATCAGCCCATTCCCAGCACATTGTTGCTAATATCCTGCAGGGGACGAGGGGAGTGGGGAGAAGATTTTATTTTTAAAAATACCATAAATCATCTAACAATCCATACGATGGGAGAAAAATATTTGAGCAAAGAGGGTGATAAAAACATCTTCATAAGAACTATGAATAGTATATTATAATAGTAATATTATAATAGTAATGTATAATATTTATATAATAGTATAATACAATAGAAATACATCCATATACATAGGCTATCTCCCCAATTTAATTGTAAAGTCCTTGAGGGCATACACCATGTATTTATCTGGGCATCTCTCCCAGCAACTAGTACAGGACCTTATCCAGAACAGGCACTTAATATCTGTTGAAAACACCCATGTTTTAAGGTTGCTTTGATAGCAAGACTAATAGAGGAGACATTGCACACATGATTTATGGTTTTAGAAATGAGAGATTCATCTATTACATTATCTGGAGAGACTGCCTCTGTGAGGTGATCAACCTTGGTGCAGCATAAAACACCACCAAGAATTAATTAGAGAGGACTTTCTTGCTTGCAGTGGCAAATGGTATCCTAGTGAACGGACATCCAAGTCTTCCGACCTATGGGATTGTTTCAAGAATACATCTGACTCTATGGAATCTTAAACAAGAATTATGACATATACTGGATTTAACATATACTTTAATATATTTAACATGTATTGGACTACCTGCTGTCTGGAGGGTGGGAGGGAAGGAGGGAAAGCTTGGAACAGAAGGTTTTATAAGAGTCAATGCTGAAAAATTACCCATGCATATGTTTTGTAAATAAAAAGCTTTAATTAAAAAAAAAAGAATTATGTTCATGTCAAATACAGTTTCATCAGCAATGTAGAAAACTTAAGTTTTTCTTTAAAATCTTATAGCAAAAAATACATGTTTCACCCACCTAAGAGTGAACTGGCACTGTGAAAACATAATGCCAGATGAAAAATATAATGTGTGTGTGTGTGTGTGTGTGTGTGTGTGTGTGTGTGTGTGTAGGGGGGTGTAATGCATGTGTGTGTGTACACATGTGTGTGTGGGGAGAGTTAGGTACTTAAGAAAAATGATCTAATCAGGACAAATAGTTAGCATTTAATGTCACTTGGGCTCGTGTTGATTTAGATTTATCATGATCTTTGGACAATCAGCCAAATGACCTCAGTCTAAGGTCTGACATCATGATGGAAGTCCCAATAAATACATGGTATACTCCTTGAAAATATTAAGCTAGAAGAAAAAGCGAAATAACTGTCGGTTTTTGTTTTGCTGATCCTTATCTGATAGCTACCATGCAAGTGAAAGAAAGTTAACCTGTCATTTCCCAGGGATAAAGCATTTCTTTAATTAGCAAAGCACATTTCAGATATTATAATGCAAGCACCAGCCAGAGATGGAAAATTACAGTGTATTTTATCAGTCTTACCTGCTACAATATTCTCAGTTTGATTCTGCACCAATTTAGGCGTATTATTAAATGCTGCATATCCCTAAAATATTTTGGGGGAAAATAAAGATTCACACAATAATGAAAAAAATGATTCATACTTATTCTTTATCATTAATTACAAGATAAATGTAATATTTGACTAACACATAAAAATAACACTAAGAACAACTTCCCTTTGCTCCTTTAGATTTTTTTTAAAAAGTCACTTTCCAGCAAAACACTTGATTAATGTTCTTCAATAAGAAATTCAAAACAAATATTAGCTTACAAATCCTCATGACAATCTCAGGAAGAGGGAGCGACTTAATTAATTCATATAAAAATAAGGTACGAGATATCTTTATGAAAATACGTTCCTGAAAATTTAGCTATAAAGTGAATTTGTGAAATATATTTTTCCAATTTATTTCCATTGCAAAGTTGGAGATCTGTACCCACAGGGAGCTGTGGGAGAGGAGCTAGCATCAAAAAATTTTAATAAACTTTACTAATCACAAAGTATAAATAATATAGTAAAATTTGAGATTTAAGAAATGGATTTTTTCAATCTTTTTCAAATGTCTCCATTAAAAGTTTATGCACATTGGCTGCATTTCTTATTTACTGAGTTTGTCTGGGTCTGTTACTGGCAGCTCCAGTGTTCATCTGGTATCTTGGTAAACTATTTTGTGGTTGTTCTGCCTGTAGGGGTATCACAGAGTATAAAAAGGATTACCTTAATTTTTTTTTTTTTTTACTAAATATAAATTTCCATATATTAGGTTTGCTTTAAGTTAAGCATTATCAGAGTTTGGTCAGATTTTTGTGTATATAAAATAGCTTTTTTCAGTTTTATCACGTTTACATTATAGGTCATAAAAATAAAAGTTAGAAGGATCTTGACATCATAACTTTCATGACACTTCTGTTTCTTCTCCCAGCATCCTTATTCTCCTGTTCTGGATGATCTCTCACACGTAGCCATTCACTGAGGCTCCACAATATTCTGTCCCTTGATGATCTGAACTGCTCCCTGTGACTCTAGCCTTCCATAATTACCTGTTTTATGATCATCATTTTTATACATTTAGGTTCCAGCCACATCTTCTACTAGACTATTCTAGCAATTTCACCAATCTGGTATTTTATTTCTCGCATCCCTTTGTACGATTGTCCTTAATGTCTGAGATTTACTCTAGCCTCCCTCTGACTACTAGAATTCCGCTTCCTTCGTGGGTATCCCCTCCTATGCAAAGCCTCTCCATGCTACTGCTCTGTCCCCTTCAAATGATATCAACTCATGTTCCCTAGAGTGTCTCTAAATTGCATGTCTTTCAATAATAATTATAATAGTAATAGCTGACATTCATTTATATAGTACTTTGCAAAGATCATCTCCTGTGATCCCAATGGCAACCATAATAAGTGTTGTTATTATTCCCATTTTAAAGATAAGGAAAGCGAGGGACAGACGAGTCAAGAGTCACATAGCTATTAAGTGTTTTAGTGATAATGGAACATAGGTTCAGTCATTTCTCACCAAGTACACGGGTTTTCTGTGAAGACGGCAACTATTCCTAGTCTCAATGTTCTGCACAGTGTCCCACACAGAACAGGTACTTAAATATACTTGTTGAAATGAATTATGGGTCTTATTTATCCAGCTACCTCATACTGTAGAAGTAATTAAGATTATAATCTTCCTGAGGGCAGGGGACGTCAAGGTGAAAATTTGCCTTGCAGAATACATAGTGGTTAGATACATGAAGATCGGCAATAAGAGATCAACAAATGAGCATTTCTTAAGTCCCTACTATGTGTCAAACATTGTTCTAGGTGCTGGGCACGCAAATATGATAAATGAAATAATTCTTACTCATAAGAAACTTATTAGCATCTGACAGGGCAGATGCCAAGTAACATGTACTACCAAGAATAATTAAAATAAATACAGTCGTCCAATATATATGGTATTTTGGGAAGGAGGGCTTTTGCAGTTGAGGAAATCAGGAAAACATTCATATGGAAGACAGCATTTGAGCTGTTAAAGGAAGAAGACTTGTGGAAAAGGAAAGGAGGGAGTACATTCATATATATGGAATGACCAGAAAAAAGATCTGTGTGTGTATGTGAGACAGAGAGAAAGACACAGAGAGAAAAAGAGACAGAGATAGAGACAGACTGTGAGACAGAGCTAGAGAGAGACAGAGACTGAGGCAGAGACAGAAAGAAAGAGAGAAGACAGAGAAAGAGAGGGAGAGAAAGAGGCAGAAAGAGACATAGAGAGACAGATGCACACAGAGAGAGGCAGAGACATAGAGATAGGGAAGGAGGGAGGGAGAAACAGACCCAGAGAAAGACAGAAAAAGACAGAGACAGAGAAACAGAGACAGAGTCAGAGATAAAAAGATCAATTTGAATGAATTGCCAAGTCCAACCACATCTATGACAGCATGCATGTTAAATATACATGCACAAAGCTAATTCTTCATATACTCACTTTACTCACATGTGTGTCACATGTGTATGTGTGTATAGTAGCTGGATACTTTAGGGATCTCAGATTTCAGCAATATGGGATTTTCCATCAGTACGGATTACAATCCATCCCTGCCACTTTACCCGTGAAATTTCTGATCATCCTCTTTCTCCAAAGAAGGTGCATTCAATGCACTTAAGGATTTCCTCTGGTTCTTTTGATATTTTTCTGGGTTCCAGTTCAGCACTTAGACCATCCTTTCTTGCACTCATATATCTACCTCTTTTTCTTTCCCTTATTTCCTCCATGATATCCTTAAATACATACCTAACATGTTTTCCTTCTTGCAATGAAACTAAAATTTTGTACTAGAAATTAAATAGATAATTGGATTCCATCGAATGGGACTGTATTAAAATAAGTCCCATTCTAATGCAAGGAGAGTGTCTTACTTTTTCAAAGCCTAGAGCACAGAAGCCTAATCTCTGGATTCTCCAAAGCTGCAAAGGTTTCAAGTAGAGTCCCAGCAACAGAATATAAAATTAAAATGATCTTGAGGAAAACACCACCTTCCCATTTCCTACAAGATCCTATTTCCAATATTTCAGCGTTCTCTCTCTTGCCGCAAACTACCATCCCATCCCACCTTGCCCCATACATTTCTACCATTCTAAATTAAACAGAATAATCTGAAGTAATTAGCAATAACATACCTTTTGGACCAGATGGGCTAAATCAATTCTAAGAACATCGTTGACTTTGGCAAGCTGTGAGGTCACTGGTGGAAGCTAAAAAGGGAGCAGACCCCCCCCCAAAAAAAAAAAAAAAGTCAAAACATGTAACCATGTTGATTATCAATAAGTCAATGATCATTTACTTACCACGAGTTAGACACTGTGTTAAGAGATGGGGAAAGAAGCAAAGCCAGTCCTTGCCAATCCTAGGGAGAAAGTTCCCTCCGCTCAGGCGTCAACAACTGGATCTATCCTGAGGGTTTTCTTCAGCTGGCATACCTTGGACCCAAGGGCTGAGCCACAATTTCCTGACCCCTAGTTGGCTGGATCCAGCTCGTTTAAAAATGTCCAAGTGTGGGCAGGGAACAGTGAGAGCTGCCTGTGATCTCTGCTCCAAGGAAGCTGGGGGTGGGGGTGGGGGTGCTTCTCCGGAGTCTGAGCCACAGCAGGGCATAGTTCTTAGGGAGTCAGCATTAAATTGGACACCTGTTAGGCGAACCCTCAGGAAGTACCGGGCTGCCGAGGAGTAAAGAACTTAGAACAGCCAGTGACTGAGCCAGAGAGGGAAAACTGCTCTCAAAAACCTCAACATACGCATTTCTGTAAAAGGTCTATGTGATCTGAGAGCTCTCGGGGGTCCCTCTAGCTCATGTTCACACTACAGAGCGATGGATTTTAGCGCAGGAAGTCCGCCTTCATTCTACCTTCCCAAACAGAGCTTGGCAGATCACTGCTTTGGAGCATAAGTGCCCTCCCCTTGGGACCATAAGCTGCCTTCCCCTTGGGACGGGCCGGCTGAGCTGGAGGGGTCAGGGAGCTCTGCCTGGGAGCCCTCCTCGCCCAGAGCCCTCCTTGCTAGGAAGCCCTCCTTGCCCCGGAGCCTCCTCACCCCGGAGCCCCTCCTAGCCCGGGAGCTCTCCTCGCCCGGGAGCCTCCTCACCCCGGAGCCCTCCTCACCCGGGAGGCCTCCTCACCCGAGAGCCCTCCTCACCCGGGAGGCCCCTTCGCCCCGGAGCCCTCCTCCCCCGAGAGCCTCCTCCCCCCGGAGCCCTCCTCCCCCGAGAGCCTCCTCCCCCCGGAGCCCTCCTCCCCCCGGAGCCCTCCTCACCCGGGAGGCCCCTTCGCCCCGGAGCCCTCCTCCCCCGAGAGCCTCCTCCCCCCGGAGCCCTCCTCCCCCGAGAGCCTCCTCCCCCCGGAGCCCTCCTCCCCCCGGAGCCCTCCTCACCCCGGAGCCCCTCCTAGCCCGGGAGCTCTCCTCGCCCGGGAGCCTCCTTACCCCGAAGCCCTCCTCACCCGGCTGAAGTTGGCGTTGATGCTCAGCTGGTTCAGCGAGTTCCTGATGACGCTGCAGGTGGAGGCAGCCTGAGCCTCGGAGCAGGCGGCGTCGTTGAGGGTGTTCCTGAGGTTCTCTCTGGCCCCGGAGAGGTTGGCGCTGAGCCTGTGGGTGCCCTCCCGGAGGATCTCTATGGAGGCGTTCACGTTCTCCAGGGACTCCCGGGTTTCTCGGATCGCTGTGGGCGGACGGCACGCTTGTTAGGATACGGGGAGCCCGCCGGTTGGCGAATGAGAATCGACTCTTGCTGACTTCAAAGGAGCAACTATCTAGGGACCTTCCAATTCAGGGCCATTTTTTTTCCAGAGGCGATCGGGAACATATTCTGGGCGCTGGGGGCCATAAAGAAACAGCTTCTCTTCAAGTCTGGTAGCCAGAGCCTCCTTTGGGTTTCTACCAGAGGCCAGTGACCAATCCCAGACACCCCGGCCATCACGGGACAACAGGGCATCCTCACTGCCCTGGAGGAGCCTGGGTTAGGAACCAGGAGAGCGGGGAGAGAATCACCGCCAGAGAAGTCACAATGGGGTGGTCCTCCCGCCATGGACTGACTGGTCCTTCAGCGTCCAAGGTTCAGAGCAAATGCAACCTTTACCAGGAAGCCTTTCTCTACAGCTACCCTGACGGAGAAGAAATCCATCTCCCTCCACGAGCCCTGGAGACGACAAGCCCCGAGAATAGAGGAGGATGAAATCTTCAGCTCTCTCAGCGCCCCACATAGTAAACACTCCATAGTGTGATTGAGAACTTGAGAAGGCCTCGAATTTGCACTGATTTGGACCAAAATTTATACTAAGAAATGCCTTACCTTTCCCCATACAAAAACAGTCAAATGCCTGAACGTCCAGTGTAACCCTTCTCTTTCTTTTAAAGAATCAACTACTGTCTAAATTCAATGACCACAGTTAAGACTCTTTTTTAAAAGTTATTTTTTTGATGAATGTGGGAGTCAAATAAAATCATGGGACCGCAGAATTCAAATAAAACTGTATTATGTAGCCAGCAGGAATTGGCCACAAGGGGGTGGGATGAATGAGTTGGATGAGTCTTGTTGCCTATTGAGACTTGGCCAAATGATTGATGGAGACATGTTAAAGTGCTCAGCTGATGAAAGAGCACCAACGTCTATGTTCTGAGCAAACTTGGTCACATCATGTTCCACAGACAGATAAAAGTGTTGGTTAAACACTGCCAGAGTGCCAAACTCGGGTAATCGCCTAGAACACCCAGCTCTCTTGATTCCAAGCCAAGACTCAATGTAGAGCCATGTTCCATTGGTTTTGCAACCAGAAGGCCTACATCTGAGTCCAACCTGTGCCATTTTGCCCATGAGGAACCCCCAGAAATTTGATTCTTTGGGGGTCTTAGTGTCCCTCATCTATGAAATGAGGATTGTAATAGTTGCAAAACTAATCTTGTAGGTTATTCTAAAGGAATTGCTTTTTAAACTTTAAAAGTGCCACAGAAATGTCAGCTTTTTTTGTATCCAATCCACATGATCTCATGAACTGTTGTCCAAGGGAAGCTCTGACTTGAATAACAGAGACCTAGTCCTGGCTGGAGGCTACCAAGTGGATTCAATGAATTCAGCCTCCAGGTGCCCAGGCTTGTGTTCATCAAATCAATCAACACTCAAGCTGAAATGCTTTTTCAAAGAGCCTTTTCCCTGAGAATTGAAGCAACTCATATCATAAAGAGCATCAGCCAAGACTTCACTGTGTTACCCAAGAAAAAGAAAACACAGCACAGATAGAACTAGGCACACACAAGGAGAAAATACACCAAAATGAGGATCAGTGTACTAGAATAGAGACTCCACAGCACAGAGCACACGTTTTACTCAGGGATTGGGGTTTGGGGGGTTTTTACCTTTGGTAGCCCTTTCCACTTTGACTATAAGTTAAAAAAAAAAAAGAGCAAAAAAATGATAGGTAATGAGGAAAATATGATGATCTGGTCAAAGACTTTTAGGGTATAGACACAATCAGACTTCCTAAATCATTTTAGGATCATGAGCAAAATGTCTTTTCATATCTCACTTGGTCCCCAAAGACAATAAATACATACCTGCATATATTTATTAATTTTCCCCAGAACTACAGTATATTTCATGTATTTTGGTTAGAGGATAGAAGAGGAAAGAGAATAAAAAGGAGAGATAATGAAAGAAAGAAGCAGAAGACAGGGGAGACAGACAGACAGAGAGTAAAAAGGAGATGTAATGGAAGAAAGTGGCAGAGAAGAAGACGGGGGGGGGGGGAGAGAGAGAGAGAGAGAGAGAGAGAGAGAGAAAGAGAGAGAGAGAAAGAGAGAGAGAAAGAGAGAGAGAGAGAGAGAAAGAGAGAGAGAGAGAGAGAGAGAGAGAAGGGAAAAAGTAATTGGATCTAAGAGAGGTTAAGTTATTTCATAAGTTAACAGCTAAGGTGGCCAATGGGAGAACTGGACCCAGGTTTCTGATTCAGTCTGATATTCTAGGTAAACAGTTTACCTTATTTTAAGAGTCTGAAAGACATCAAAGAATAAATTTCATTCAGGGTTTATTCTAAGAGTTTAAAATAAGAGGTAATGGTATAAATTTTTTCAGCACAAGACAGAGATTGAATGTGTGATGATTGCCATCTTATTGACAGGAAAAAAACCCTCAGGAAGCAATTCTTCCCTCTTGAAGCTGGAGATTCTGTAATTTGAAACAGTAAAACTATTGAATTCATGGAACTTTTGAATTCGTGTCAATATGCAATGCTTAGTATTATAAGGGACCTTAGAGATTTCTAGCCTAACCCAGTAATTTCAAAGGCACATACAAATGCTGAAAGCTTTTCCAAGGGGACACAGAGTTAGTTATTGGGAGAATCAAGATTCTGCCCCAGTGTCTTGAGCATCTATGCTATCTGGGAAAAGGATTTTAAAATTTTATTTAGAAAATTTGCCTTTTCTTCAGTTTAACCATATCAAGAGCAGCCATCTAAAATTTAAGAATGAGATACCTAAGACAGGTAGAGTTATTCTTTCCCCCAGTAAACACAGCATTTTTTACTTGGGAAAATATCAGCACTAGGGAAAATCAAGAATGGCAAAAAAGGGGACTATTAACTTGTGGTGACCACCAATCACTTGTAACCAGAAAAAGGAAATGATAGATTGGAGATAAAAGCATCTTTTACACATTAGTCATTTGGGAAATCCAAAACATTCTTATCAATTCATGCTTATATAACATAAAATCATAGAATTCACAATCTAGAAGGGTCTTTGGAGATCATCTAGTCCAAGTGCTTCATTTTATAGATGAGAAAACCAAACTTTAGAGACTACATAGGATCATAGCTTTATAATTTTAGAATTAGAAGTCCTTAGACTAAAATCCATTCACTTGACAGATAAGGACATCTGAGACCAAGAAATGGGAAGTGAATTCATAGGAGAATAGATTTAGAGTTGGAAAGGATCTTAGAAAATCTCACTTTACAAATGAATAAACTGAGACACAGAGAAATTCAGGGACTTGCTGATGGGGATACATCATATCTACAGGCTATGTATGACATGGATTTTGAACTGAGGTCTTCCTCATTCAAATCCATTTTTCCAAGTTGCCTTCAGTCCAAGGTCACCAGATGGCTAATATGTTAGGGAAGTATCAAGCTAATGCTTGAGAACATAGTCTTCTGGCTCTTCAACATCTACAGTTCTATGGCACCCGACTCACTATCTGTCCCGTGACAACATCTCAGCCCTCTGTTTTACAACTGACCCATCTGGGGGCTAATCTTGCCACTAGCATCAGTCTGAGAGAGAGCAAAGGGCATCCCGCAGCAGAGGTTCATTTTTGTCCTGCCAGTGGAGGAGCACTGCCAGAGTCTCAGGAAGACTCATGGTCCTAATGAGATCTGGCTTCTGACACTCTGGAGCTGTGTGACCCTGAGCCCAGCCTAGAATGCTCTCCCTCCGAATCTCCACCTGCTGAATTTCCATGCATCCTACAGAGCCTTATTCCAATATTATTATCTCTTCTTCCAAACTTCCCTAAAGGTCCCCTCAGTAAGAACCTTCACCTGCAAGCTTCAAAAAGCGCTACATTTCCGATGTCTCTATTACACGTATCAGGGATGCAGATGCTGATTCTCTGTGTTTGCACCTCATCCCGCCTGCAAGAGGGTAAACCTCATGAGGGCAGGGACTAGCTTATCTGATCTCTGTGTCTCTCCCTGCACCAAGCACAGTACTCTGAGACAACGGAGACTCACAAATTATTAATTAAAAGAATGGTGCCCTCAAGTCTTATTAGTAAGGTACAAAAAGGATGAATCTTTAAATAATGGAAATGTATTATTTAGAAAAAATAATAGAAACAGAACTGCAGGAAAATAAAAAATCGTTAGTTAGCGGTTGACTATACAGCTACAAAAAGGACATATTTAATAAAAATATTTTGCATAGGAGCTTTTAAAATACTAATTTCTAAGAGATAGTTAGAATAATTCATTCTATAACCATAGCATTAACAGTAACTTATTCCTTAAGCATAATCAAAGTCTCCATGCTATAAATACACATAGGAGATGATGTGGCGCATTTAGGGTTAGGGTTAGAGTGGACAGAGCCAACTTTGTTGTTTCCTGTCTGTGGCACAAACTAGGTGCGTGATCACGGGCAAATCCTTCCATCTCACTGAATCCTGGATTATGATTACAGATTGTTGGCTGTTGCCGGTCTATCCCTTATCCTCCCCATGTCTCAGTTTCCCCATTTGTAAAAGAAGCAGTTTGGATTAAATGGCCTGTGAAGTTCTTTCCAACTCTAGATCTTTGATCTGTATCAGTGGAGGGAGTGTTCACCCCAAGAGCTCTGAAGACAAAGGGAATCACCAGTCCAGATCCAAAAGATAAATATAATCATGCAGGAGCAGCATTAAGAGAAAAGTCCCCTGGCCACAAAAGCCAGCTCCCAGCGCTGCCATGGAGGGGCCACATCAGGGGAAAGCATCCCAGCTACTACAGTAACTTGCCCCCCAGCATATGTCCTTCGTGTCCAAGGCACGGTGGTGATTCCTCGTAATCACGTGCAACAAGGGCTTACCTCCTGCCATGGTTAGAACTGCATCAAGAGCTGGGAGGACTTGCTTTCCTAACTGATCTTGGACTCGGCCTCCGAGTAACGGTCCAATATCTGCATGAGAGAGAAACGAGGCTGCTTGAAGGGAGCTGCGGTGCATTTTCTTCTTGCCCCACGGGATGACACTTGAAGAGACATTCACTTAAGACTCCAGACACTCATAGTGTAGTTGAAACGGGCTGACAAATTAAAACCTCAAGCCTTTTTCTTAGCTAAATGCACACGTGAGTAATAAGCACCTTATGGGTCCTCTTGGGACACACTGAACTGGACCAACTTCAGCCTTTGGGGCCATGATCCCAAAGCATGTTTCAGGCACATATCTAAAGTGCGTGGGATGGCTGGATCTAAGCTTCCATCAATATTTACATAAATTAAAAAAACAAAACAACTATATTCTTCTAAATTATACAAAAAAACCAACATTTGGGACAAAGAAAAAAAAAGACCTAAATAAATCTCCCAGAATTGGAAATCACTCATTTAATATCTGAGCAAGCTTGAACTTAGCTTGGCCAAAACTGACTTAGAGATTTCATTAGCAGAATGAGTGTTCCACACAAATTTGTGATGTTTAGAAAATTAGAAGCAGCACATGTTTATAGGAATAAACTTTTTAAAAGGATTCTAGTATGCTGATTTAATCTACAAATCACTTCCAATGAGTTTTTTCTCTTCCATAAATAAGGTCAGGAAGCTTTTACCTGGAAAAGCATGTAGACAATCAGTTTTACATGTATTTGAATTATAAACATTAGAAAATTCTC
The DNA here is from genome assembly GCF_016432865.1 of Antechinus flavipes. Classification (NCBI taxonomy): domain Eukaryota; kingdom Metazoa; phylum Chordata; class Mammalia; order Dasyuromorphia; family Dasyuridae; genus Antechinus; species Antechinus flavipes. Next base: position 7,744,455 of record NC_067403.1, read on the forward strand.
CATTTATCCCAGGGCCTGGTACTTGGCAGACACTGAATAAATCCCGATTGAAATGAATTAAAGTATTAAAATGGCATGGCTTTTAAAAAAGAAACTATTGTTTTCCTCCAGTAATTTGCATTTGTTCTCTCTAAAATTAACTTGAATGACAGAGATTTGAAAGTCTTCAGATCTGTAGCTATTATGGTCCTGTTTTTTCAAGTTAACTGCCAAGCCTGCTGCATTTTGCTGTATAAGACTTGGGTTAACTTCAGGTGGGTAAACAATGCCCAACTTTCTTGCCTGCTTTATTTATTAAGGCCACGGATTTTGTCGTAATACGTTTTTAAAAGGTCATCTCGAATGGTGAGAAGCTACAGGAGCACCAGAAGACTCATACTGGGAGCAGCTTCTAGTACCATCAACTCTCTTTTCTGACAGGAACAAGAATGAGGCAGAAGCAGGAAAAGCTTCCTTTGCCTTAGAGATACCAGGGCTCCAGAAAGAACTGAACAAATGCAAATAAAACACCAATATCAGTGACTACAGAACTAAAAAGGCAAAACTATATTCAAAGGCTTTGAAGAGCAAAACAAAACAAAAAACACAGGTCCAATGGAATATTACTTTATGTTGTATATATTACTACTATAGCTTATATTTAACTTTCTCTACTTTAACGGGAGATTTTCGTAGTCTTTACAAAAAAAAAGAAATAAAATGGCCTTTTAAAAAATACTTACTGTCAAGATCTAACAGGGCTTGATTCTTTGGGATATCGAATTGGTTCACTAGATAATCAATTTGCTGAAAACAAAAATATAGAAAGAGATTAAACATTTCTCATAAATGTTTATGGGTTGTTTTCTATAGGAAGTCTTTCTTGAGCTCCACCAGATTCTAGGGCATCTCCCCCCAAACTACCTTGTACTCATCTTGTATCTATTCGGTGCATTACCGTGTGTGTACATGGTATCTCTACCATTAGAATACCACCTCCATGAGGGAAAGAAAGCATTTTGCTTTTGTCGTTGTATTCTCAAGGCTGGGGATGCTACCTGTCACACAGTAAATGGTTTATAAATGTTTACTGATGGATTCAGAATCCTATCCAGCATCTCAGCTTTTAGCAAAAGCAAACCATACTTAGATGCATATAATTTGTCAATTTTTAAGCAAAAAAATTTTAATATCCATCCCTTGGAATTTTGAAAATGGTTAAAATTGCAAGGTAAGTAGGGAGAAAATATTACAATCCTAACTAACAAGGAAGGAATAAAATTCATCTCTCTTGGTTCTCTGTTCTGAACAAGATGTAGACTCCCTCTATTACAAGACTCCTAAAAATCCAATGAAATGTTTAATATTATTGTTTGTCCCAACACATAGTCTTGAATATTTAGGGAGCAGAACTCTCACTGGACAGAATACTTTCAGGCCCCTGAGATAATGATTAATGTCTGCAGTGTGTGGGCTCTGCCCCCACCACTTGGCAACTAGGCCAGTCCCAACATCCTCACTTGACAGATGAGGTACCTGAGGCCCTGAGAGAGGAACATCAGGACAGGTATTGTTGCCATTTTGCAAAGGAGAGACTAAGGCCCATGGAGGTGAAAAAGTGCATCCACAGTCAGACACATGGGCAGCATTTGGATTTAAAATCAGATTTTCTGCTTGCAAACCCAGAGCTCTTGCCGGGAAACCACACTCCCTCATTTAAAAGTCACTGCTTCCTCTTGCACAGAAAAGTCAGGTCATCCTACCACAGCAGGATTTCATGGTCTCACACAAAGACATTACGGCATTACCTCTGGAGTATGGGTCAGAAGAGCTCTCAGGTCTTTAAAATTGCTCTTTATTAGTGGCTGAACTCCTTTAATTTGCATGGTAAGATGCTGGTTTGCGGCAAAGGCACAAAAAACACCAATACTGTGGAGAAAAGAAAAAGACATTTCCATGTGATGGGACAGGACACGGCCTCTGAGATGGACTCACAGCAGTTCTCCTGCTGACCTGTGGTCCAGAGAATTAGATATTCTCCCGAACCTTCCCAACCCCTTCTCAGGAGCTGCCCACCTTCCACAAAGCCTTCCCTGACTCCTCATTCTCCCCCCTTCACATTTCCTTTACCCTTAGCATTGCATTATGCATATTTTGCTGCATAACATCTGAAAGGATGTCAAGGGGTCCCCAAACCCATTTTTACAGGAAAACTCAAGATACAGATTTAATGATTAACCCCCCGTCACATAAGTGAAGGAATTGAGATCTCTGTTTCTCTCTTCCTTCTTTTTTCTTCCCTATTTCTTTCCTTTCAATATACATACATATTGCCCAAACAACACATTTTCCCCAAAAACCTCCAAGTTCCCTGAAAAGAGAGATTATATCTTCCTTTATCTTTGAGCCCAAAGCACCTCAAAAATACTTACCATTAAATAGATATTAATAAATGAGTTGAACTGAATTATAAATCATGTAACACACAAGTCCACATGACGTGACATTCTTAAATGTTTTTAAAAAAATGAATTTCATGTATTTTCTAGATGTTTTTCTATATTAAGTCGACCTTTTAAAACTGAGTATGAATCATTCCTTAGTAATTAATTACTTTAAAATTATTTGACTATTGTTTTTCATGATGAAGCCAAAAAAAGTCATTTAGTGAAATGACAGAACCTATATCCTAGGAAAGTCATTTAAATTATTTTATTAAAATAAAAAAAAAGGGGGAGATGGACTAGATAGTCTCTGAGGTTCCTTCCAGTTCTAGATCTTTGATCCTATGTGCTTCTAAGACCTCAAACATACCATTTAAAAATTAAAAATTAAATTTAAAAAATGTCAATTACTCCAAGTCATGGGTTCATTTTGACATCAGATTCATTCAGCCACTAGGTGGCAGTATGGAATCAAATACAATTTCACAAAAGTGCCAGTGGTATATTGTCCCTATAGGTATTAGCTGAAGGGAATCCTGCCCCCTTGGAATTCAGTTGGATGGAAGAGCTCAAAAATGGCCAGGAAGATCTGCAAGTTTCCAAAAGATAAACAGATTTGTCTTGTTTTCCTTTTCTGGACAAAATCTCCTGCTGAGATTTGCACTAAGTTTACAGCTAGTTCTCACCTTACAAGGGATATGCTGTAAATGTTAATTTGCCAAAAAAAAAAAACACAAAAAAATAGTTTTGAACACCGTGCTGCACTTACCAACAACAACAACAAATTTGGTCTCCGTGGCGGTTAGGTTCCTAGATAAAACAGACAGAAATCTATACACAAAGTACTTGAAGCTCTGTTGGAGGGGGAAAAAAAAAATCCTATGGTAACCATAGTTACCAGAACTTCTTATCATGTATAACACTATTTCCATTGGAGAAAAAAAATGCTTTCAGATTCCCAGCTTGGGAGACCGAAAGCCCAGCTTCTCTTTGTGTGGTCAGTAGCGCTGGGAATCATTGATTTTCCTTGTCTGCGGATGATCAGGACTCAGAGTAGAAACTTCCCCATGTTAGGAAGGCAAAAATAGCTCTTTTGTGTAATCTAGAATCAGATTTTATATATGGAAAAGCAAGTAGATTTTTTTTTATTCCTTATTTTATTAAGAGGAAAATGAACCAAATAATTGGGGGAGGGGACAACAGTTGGTTTATTCTTTAGCAGAAGAACACTACACAGGTAGAAAATGGCAAAGCTGATATGAGCCAAGGTGTTCATTTTCCAGATGCAAAATTCTGTTTCCACCTTGATTCAGGCCAGCCTCACCTTTAAACATTCACTCGACCTACACTAAGCCTCCTAGAACTGAGAGGTGAACATGGGTAATGGGGGAGGGATACTGGATGAGTCCAATGTCTAGAAATGGAGGCAATGTTGCTGCTGGGAAGAAAATGGATTTCTTGTAACAGGCTATCCCTGAATAGTCATTTATATGTAAGTCATTGGCTTTTTTTCCTTCTGTTTTTTCAAGAAATTGTTTTAACTCCTACCCCCTGAAGATTAGCAATCAGCAAGGGATCTCAGCCGATGCATATTGAGTGCTGGACGTGTCCAAGTCCCTGCTGATCCAGAATGATCTCAATCAAGAAAAAAACAACAGAATGAGAAATAGATGTTCCCCAACTGAATGTCACCTTCAACGCTAAATTGCAGAACAAATTTAAGTGTTATGAGATTCTATAATTGAATCTTTGAAGTCAACCTGTTGAAGTGTCTGCCATATGCAAGTACTGGAGGTTAAAAAGGTCGAAATGACAGTCTCTGTCCTCAAATAACTTACAGTGTTCCATGGGTTTGAGAACAAAGAGTTTGGACATAGTAACTGAAATAGGTTTCTTTGAACGGTCCGGTCAGAATGCAGATCACTCTGTACAGAAGTCTGTGAGCAAACAGCCAAATGGGGAGTGACTTATCACAAATGAACAAGATATAAATGCTCCATGTTCTGTTCTTCTTTGCACTGAACTAGCTAAAAAATAAAATGAATTTTTTTCTAAATCAAGGGCTTATAATTATGTATCTTCTTCCTACTTTGGCATAAGTGCTTTTATACTACTTCAAATCCAATGTTATTATCAAGGATAACCAGACTTAATGCTATTTTGACAGAAGAAGCTGCTCTCTCTATTTTTTATTTCTCTAAAATGCCAGCATTTCAAGAAAAATCCATTTTTCAAAGGTACAATGAAAAGTACACAGTTAATATACTTTAACTTTTGAGAGTTACATTCATAAAGCATTACTTTTTGTGCTAACAAAAAAAAAAGTAGAAAAAAGTAGCTGGACTATAATATATATAAAAATGTTTTCCACTAAGAAATTAAACATAACTTACACCTAATGTTATTCTTGTTCAGTCATTTCAATCATGTCCTGACCACACAAGAGATTTTCTTGACAAAGATACTGGAGTGGATTGCCATTTCCTTCTCCATATCATTTTACAAATGAGGAAACTGAGGCAGATGGGGAAAGGCGACTTACCCACAGGCACACAGCCAGGAGGTCTTCCTGGCTCCAGGCCTGGCACTCTCTCTACACCCAGCTACCCCTAATTAGGGGCTCAATCTGGAGTTGCTTTGTAAAAGGTTTTGTTTACTATAATTAGTTTCTTTTGAATTCTCATGTATTTTATTTTATTTTATGCACTTAAAAACATTTTTCTTAGAAAGGGATTCTGTGGGCTTTTCCAAACTGCCAAAAGGTTAGGGAGGGAAAGAATTCATGACATAAAAAACATCATGAACTGATTCAGTGAAATAAGCAGAAAACGATATGCAATGAGGAGAACATTGTAAATCAAAAGAATACAGGAATGATGCTAACTTTGGGATGATTGTAATAATTGATTTTGATCTCAAAGAAGAAAAAGAAAATTAAAAACACCCCTCTCCTCTCCAAAAAGCTAAGGGATTACATATATTGTATATACTGTCATATAGTCCTGGTACAGGCAATCTGTTTTGATTTAACTTTTTTTCCCTTTTATTATAAAGGTTCAGTTTAGGGTAGAGGGAGAGGAGGAAGAGGTATCATGTCCTTTTATCCAGAAAAGACTATAATGGAAAAATCAAAAAGGCACCATAAATTTTTTTTTTAAATTAAAACATTAAAAATAATTACAAAGAAATTTTATTCTGAAATCCCATAAGGAATAGGGATAGAGCACATCATTCCATGAGGTTCCAGGAAATCACTGGGTGAGAAAGTTCATCTACACATGCATGTCTACACTCTGCAACCAGCAGTTTCCTGGATCACTGAGGCAGTGATTTACCCAGGATTGCAGCAGAACCAAGTCAGAAATAGACCGAGTCCCAGTGTTGACTCTGTCCACTAACCCCACAACGCACGACTGCATAATCAACTCGCTCTAGATCTGAAGACTGATTTCACATTGTCAATCCAAAAACCACATTGTCCTTTGTCAAGATAAGACCCGAGGTTGAAAAGAGCCTCAAGTGAGTCTTTTCCTTCAAAGGAATTCCTCATTTTGGGAAAACTTGCTTCATTAAGAAAAGCAAGAATGGAAAGTCAGATTGGATTTCCCCATTTTAGGCAAAGTTGTTAAGAAAACCCACTTTGAACAAAGACATTTTAACAATCTGAGGATCAGAATTCTGTGATGAGAAATCATGAAGCTCACACATCCCCCAAAAAGTGAGAGTGATTCTGGATGAATCATCTTAGCAAAGCAATTTGCAGAGATAATAATGGAAAACATCAGGCTCCTTTTTGATCAAAAGGAATCGTGTGTGTGTGTGTGTGTGTGTGTGTGTGTGTGTGTGTGTGTGTGTTATAACTATATAATTTCACGTATTAGTAAGGTGACATACCATATCCCTAATGTCCACCTCTATGATGAAAGAGATATTTATGAACATATCCACAAGCAGATCTCTATATTAATTAATTTTAATATTTATGTATTTAGCACTGATGACACAAATGAAAAAAAGAAGGTATTGATCAGTAGATGGATTTCTCTCTATTTCTCTCCCCAGAATAAATAATCCTAGAAGCCAACCAAGCTCACTAAATTGTTTCATTTTGTAGGTTAGCTCTTTCTGTATCCCAAAGTGATTGTGTTCTCCAAGCCAGGAATCCGTAATTACATCCTCTCAAGAATGAACTCAATTTTCTGGAAAAAAAAAACAAAAACCCAACAACCAGGACTCAAATTTCACTGATGTTGAGTTACCAAAACTCATTTACTTGACTCATATCTGGAAACCTCGTTCAGCTCAGTAACTTGGACAAGTCAGGGGAATATCTGGTTTTTCTTCACTTTAAAAGCCCTGCAAGTATGCAGTGGTGAAGGTGTCAGGAAACAAGGGGTAGGAGAAGAGGGAAGGCGAACCTGACATTTTCTAGACCAGAATGAAGAGAGGTACATCTGTTTAAACAGTCACCTCAGAGAAGGGAAGATATTCCACCTTCAAGTGACGGCCGGACAGATTACAGGAACAGATGTGAGCCTCATTGATCTGCTGGAATTCTAGCTCTCTCCACATCTGCAGATGGAAAATAGCTCAAACAAAGAAAGGGCAAGATAGAAAATTCCCTAGAGTAAAATTAATTCTTCCCCAAGACCTGCTCATTTTTATAAAAGAAAGGGGGAAAAGGGAAAAGAAAAAACTCAACCAGAACTTTCACAATGAAATTATCAATCAATTTCTTTCTAATGTAATCTATGGTGAAAGACCCTATATTTGGATTTAATATCCTCTTGCTGAACCAGATAATGGGGTGAGCTAAGAGTCTGAACTTTTAAAATGAAAGCTCTGCAAGTTAAAAAAAAAAAGACTGTCACCACTGGGAAATATACCAAATTCATGGAAATCCTTCTTTTAGTGCTATAAAGTCAAAATTCTCATAATTGTAGCTAAATGACTAATTCACACAATCACAGAGACAGAATTTTCGGGATTCAAAAGGCTATTAAAGATTATGCTGTCTGATTTTTATTTAAAATTTTTTCTCTAAATCTGTTTTTCATCACTATGGAGAACCCTAGGTATGGAAATACCATGCATTGATGTAGTCTGGCTACTGACTTGTAATTTGAGGTCCTAGAATAGTTGGCAGAGACACCAAGAGATTGCCTGTATTTGTCTTAAATATTAGGACCTAAATCTAGATTTTCCTGATTTTACTCCTAGCTCACTATCTGCTATATCACATTGCCTCTTATTTTAAAACTCTTTACAAAGATTTTAATAGCTTTTTATTTTTCCAAATAAATGCAAAGATAGTTTTTAACATTCACCTTTGCAAAACTTCCTGGTCCACATTTTTCTTCCTTTCTCCTCAAGATAACAAGCAATCCAATATAGGGTTAACATGTGCAATTCTTCTAAACATATTTTTGTATTGGTCATGATGCACAAGAAAAAACAGATCAAAAAGGAAAAAAAAAAAAAAAACAGGAGAAAGAAAAAAAAACAAAAACGAGCAAACGGAAACAACACCAAAAGATGAAAATACTATGTATTGATCTACATTCAGTGTCCATGGTTCTCTGTCTGAATGTGGATGACACTTTCCATCCAAGACTTTTGGAACTGCTTTAAATCACTGTCTTATTGAAAAGAGCCAAGTCCATCACAGATGATCATCACATAATCCCATTGTTACTGAGTATAATGTGCTTTTGGTTCTGCTCACTTAGCATCAGTTCTTGTAAATCTCTCCAGGGTTTTCAGAAATCAGCCTGCTCATCAGTTCTTACAGAACAATACTATTCCATAACATTCATACACTATAACTCATTCAGCCATCCCCCAACTGATGGGCATCCACTCACTTTCCAGTTCCTTGCCCCTGTAAAAGAGGCTGCTATAAACATTTTTCTATATGTGGGTCTTTTTTCCCTTTTTTACTTTGTTTTTATTTTAAAGATAAAAGAAACTGAACCCCAGTATTACTTACTTAATTTATTTAACACATTACCTTTCACAAGACACTTTCCTCAAAACCACCTAGAAGTGGTAAGTAGCATAAATGATATACTCCCATTTTATAGATCATGAAAATTTTTTTTTAGGAAAGGAAAGAGGGGGCCCTCCAATATATAGATAGAGACATATACATATCTCTATGTATATAGCACTTTTATGTTTAATCTGTGCTATTAATTCTAGAAAATCAATAAAACAATTAAAACCCCATAATTTTTAGTGTTTGCTGATGTCTGAGGTGCAAAATATTCCCCTGACAATTTAACAATTAATATGAGGTTGGAAGGGATCTAAACTATCATTCAGCCCAAAGTCCTCATGTTAAGGATAAGGGATGTAAAAACCCCAAGAGGGTAAAGGAAGTCATGGCGTCACAGCTACACAGGCTGTCAGTTGCAGAGCAAGATCTATACAGAACATGTGGTTTCTGATTCTTAGTCTCATTCCATTCATGAACAATTTTTCCATTACTACTATGTATTTTACCAAACAGAGATGAAAATTAAAAAAAAAAAAAATCAACAAACAACAAAATATTTTGTTTCTTTTGGGGAAAGATGGGGGAAGGAACTCCAGCACACACATTGCTGTGTTTCTTTTTACTGAAACAAGTGGTTTTTTCCAATGTTCCCCCCTGCACGATCATCCCCTACTCTGCTTTTTCCTTTTTTTCAGTATCTGAACATCTGGGATGTCCCTTCTATATGTCGACATCAACTTGACCTTTGTAGTGAATCTCTTTTATCTAATCTCAGCAAAGAAAACCTGCTTTTCCTTTACTCCTCCCTTTTAGTCCTTCTTCCAAACCCTGTAGCAATTAAAAACTGGCCAACAGACACATGAAGAAATTCTTAAAAGGACCAAGAGCTATTCAAGAGGAAAGGAAGCAAATTCTAAAACATATTTTGGCCCCCCACCTAAAAAAGAAAAGAGACTGTTAGGATGGATTGGTGCTGAGAAAACTCCCTCAAAGGTCAAGTTCATTTAAATGTGTAATTAGAATAATCACAGGTGACATTTTTAAAGAGGTGGTGAATAGGGTGTGGTGGAGAACACTGAATGTGAAAATGGGGATCCTGACTTGGGCACTTCCCAGTGTGCAAACAAGGCTGCCCAACTCCCAGGAGCCATCTTCATCTCAGGATGCTCATTAGTAAAATGGGGATAATAGCTGTAGCCTTTAATTCACAGAAGTGAGTGAATGAAATAATACATATAAAACATTTTCCAACTCTAAAATGATATATGAAATATCATATGTACTGTTATTATATGTACACATATATGTATCCATACATATGCTCATGTGCAGTATCATCTAGTCCAACAGACTCACTTGACAGTTGAGGAAATGGAGATCCAAACTACATCACTTGCCTAAAGTAATAAGGAAAAAAGCTCAGAATCAAACCCAGTTCTTCTGATTGCTGAACTCATCCATTTTTTCATACACACTCTCTTTTTGCCCTATGTTCTCTCTAAATTTGTATTTTATACGTGCACATACACACAAGCTTAATCGATGTATATATAATTATTGTTTTATTGATTTTCTAGAATTAATAGCACAGATTAATAGATATGTATATGTCTCTATCTATATATTGGAGGGCCCCCTCTTTCCCTGCCTGAAAAAAATTCATGCTCTGTAAAATAGGAGTAATATCATTACCAATTCTAGATGTTTTTGAGGAAAGTGTCTTGTAAAAGGTAATATGTTAAATAAAGTAAGTAATGCTGGAGTTCAGTTTATCTTTAAAATAAATAAAAATGAAGTAAAAAAGGGAAAAAAGACCCACATGTGGGAAAATGTTTATAGCAGCCTCTTTTGTAGTAGCAAGGAACTGGAAACTGAGGGGATGCTCATCAGCTGGAGAATGGCTGAATAAGAAGTTATGGTATATGAATGTTATGGAATATTATTGTTCTGTAAGAAATGATGAGCAGGCTGATTTCTGAAAACCCTGGAGAGATTTACAAGAATTGATGCTAAGTGAGCAGAACCAAAAGCACATTATACTCAGTAACAATGGGATTATGTGATGATCAACCGTGATGGACTTGGCTCTTTTCAATAAGACAGTGATTCAAAGCAGTTCCAATAGTCTTGGATGGAAAGTGTCATCCACATTCAGACAGAGAACCATGGACACTGACTGTAAATCAATACATAGTATTTTCATCTTTTGGTTGTGTTTTTGTTTGCTCATTTTTTTTTCTTTCTCTCTTATTTGCTTTTTCTTGTGCATCATGACCAATACAGAAATATGTTTAGAAGAATTGCATATGTTAATCCTATATTGGATTGCTTCTTGTCTGAGAAAAATGTGGACCATGAGATTTGCAAAAGTGAATGTTATAAACTATCTTTGCATGTATTTGAAAAATAAAAAGCTATTATAATGTTTAAGGATACAAAAACAGGCAAAAGACAATCCTGCTCTCGATATCTGGGGAGCCACTCGAGTCTGTATGAGAACCGACACGTTTTATCTTCCATATTGCCTAAGCACAAGGAGACAGTTAAGAAATATTGGTCCAATTGAATTGAAGTTGGGTTCCAATTGGAGACTGGAAAGAAGGAAAGATTAGAATAGTTGATAAGCTACTCCAGACTCAAATTATATAATAAAAGAGTTCTATGGACAAAAAAAAAAAAAATCCTCTGAATGCTTGATGCTAATGATTTCTCACAAGCAAAAGAGAAAAAGGAAGATAAATTTAGCCTTCATTATTTGCATGAATGGAAGTCAAGCATATTTCTTTGACAAATTTGTAAATTTTATATATTTTGACATTTTAAATAAGATGTAAATAATTCAGCCACTTAGGAAAGATTCTCTATGAGATATGGGCACTATGGGTTTGAATTCCAGGAGAAGAAGAAAAACCCCAAATAGGAAACAGAAGCAAATCTTTTGCAGATAAACAGGTCACTATTTTATACGTATTTAGATATAGATATTTGTCTAACTATAGAGACACCAGGGAAAACATGCTCTGAAAATTATCTCAAGTATCTTAAGCAGGAATGAGACAGGCGGCTGTTGTTTATCTAAAGCAAATTTTTTTTAAAGATTGAGGGAAAACCAACCTATTTCTAGGTTTTTCAGAATGACATTTTTTCTCAGTTAGGACTGATTAGTAAGGACATGTCTACAGAATCAGCAACACTATACCATATGTCTGCAAATGAAGTTGAATTCCATGGCTTACAGGAAATGCTCAGGGCTCCTTGCTGGGGATGACAAGTATTCTGGCCTTAATTGACATTTTTTTTCTCTTGTAGCTAGGGAGGTGGCAGATCCCCCACAGCTGCAGGAACTGTTCATTCCTAAGGACATTTAAGAGGGAGAATTGACAGCTAGGCATCTGGTTGTAACACTGACTCTATCCCAGACTGCCTTAAGCATCAAAGTGTGAGGGGAATTCTGATCTTAAACGCGATGCTACACTCTATGCTTTTGTGCTGTCCTAGCACCAAATTCACCAAAAGACATCAAGCACAAGATAAAATTTAGTCCTCTCCTGCTGCAACAGAAATAACAGAATTAATAATTAGGATTCTGACTTTGCATTATCAAAACCAATTATATAGCTTTACATATTTTTATAAAGCTGATATTTAATAATATATCTATTTTTCTCCAAAACAGATTACCCATAATCAGCAATCTGTAACTTTAGCTTTTTTAATCTATAATTTGTTAATTATTAAAATTTTAAATTCCAAATTATCTCGTTCCCTTTCACCCACTACCCTGCTCACTAGGAAAGCAAACAATATATCAGTTCTACATGTGAAATCATGTAAAACCTATTTTCATATTAGTCATTTTTACAAAAGAAAAAGAAAGAAAATGAGAAAAGGATTCCTCATGAATCCTTTAGAATTGTCTTGGATCACTCTATTGAGCAGAGTAGCCAAGGCTTTCATTGCAGATTATTATTACAACATTATTGTAACTCAACAATGATCTCCCAGTTCTTCCCATTTCACTTTGCGTCAGTTCATATAGGTCTTGCCATGCTTTTTTGAGCCACCCTCCTACCATAATTAAGGCTCTTGCTTCCTCTTCACCCCCACACAATTGCCACAAAGCACTAGACTGACCCAAATTTTGCCATCTGACTCAAAGCCTCCCCACCAAATTATGTGAACCCCCCCCTTAGAACTGGTAACCTATTGTACCCTGTATCCTTCCATCACCGTCACCCCCCAAAAAATGTCAGCAGGGCGCAGCTGCCTTTCCTGAGGAGGAAGATGTGCAAATTAATCAGAATTCAGCCCTTCACAATCAAGAAGGGCCATTGACACAAGCCTCTCCCCATCTGACCACGATGACCACACCAAGACCACAACCCTTTAAAGAGAGAGAAAATGCAGGCAACATCGGAGCAGGGACCTGGAAGCCCACTTTGTTTTCTAGGGTTCCATGGCTAGCAAACATCATTATCTTCCTTCTCTCTGAATCTCCGCGATTGAGCACTGAAAGCTCCCTGGGGGAAAACGCCCTTCCCCTCCTACTCTGCTTTGCACCTCATTCTTATCCCATCCGTGCCCATAGCCTGCTCCATCTTCCCCCTCTCCCTTCCCTTCTGGAGTGCCATTCTCTTATTAACAAACTGCCGTTTCTGTTAGTCTTCTTCCCACCCCACTCCTTCCATCTCCTAAACCTTCCAGAAGCCCCCGAGTCCCTGACCACCTTCTCGAGGGCCAGACATGCTCTACTCCAGTACAGAGCTGGAATCTGGACCAGGTGCATTCTTTATTCCTTAACGTGACTGCTAAAACCCCCTGCCCACTTTTTCTTGTTTGAGAGTTTAACGTCTGTCACGTTCCTCCTCTCCATTCTCATATTTGGGAATTCTGTGCATGTACAGATTGAGATCCCCTCAGATACTTTGAAAAACTTCCCATTTCACCAACTTCTTCACCTCTCCTAACTGGGACCATCACTCAACTCAACACACATGGACCGTCATTCTCCCCATTATATTATTACCCACAAGTTTTTTTGTGTCCATATTAGACACAACTCTCCCTCTTGTACTCTTTGAGCTCTTCTCTTCCCACATGACACCTCATCCTTACCCCAGTGTATGATGCCCCATCTTGGAACTGGTTGTTTTACTCTCCTAGAATGTGTTCTCTCCTTACGCCCCAGCTCAGACTCCTATTCTATGTAAGTAGTTCAAGATCCATTTTCTGTAGAAGTTTTTTATATAACTCCTAATGCCCCCCACCCACACTAACTTGTAAATGACAACTTAGTACCTATTTGTACCTCACTTCATATCTAGGCTATATGTGTTTGTACATGTACCTGTCTTCATTGGAAGGTGAGCTCCTTGGAAGGAGGGATTGTTATTATTATTATGTGTCTGGGTAACTAATTCTAGCTATGTGCCATCAAACAAATGCAGTTCTCATTATGCCCATTATTAAATTTAGATCAAACAGGACCAATGGATGGAAATGAGTTAATGAAGATTTTGGCTCCTGGAAGAAGGACGGTTACAATAATTCCAAAACGTATTCTAGGAAAGAGTTCTCGCCCAGAGGAAGTTAGCCAGCTCCCCATCGCCTCAAGTATTTAGTCAGAGATGCCATGGTCACTTTTCCAAGATATTTTCCCCGAGCCAGGAGACTGGACTTAGATAAGTTCTAAGATCTCTTAGAGGTTTTTTAATTGTCCAAAGCTGAAAGGCGCAAAGGGTACAAGGGCGCTGACATGGGGGGTTATTGTATATTTTATCTCATTGATTTCTCTGGCTAAGTCCCAGAGGCAGAACGATCCCATTTGGCAGAGGGGTAAATAGGTTGAAGGAGGATTTGGACACAGGTTCTCGCTCACCCTGAGCCCAGTATTATCGCCCTCGTTTCTTGGGAAAAGACTGACATCCAAGCACGTTTCGGCTTCCCAAGCCAGAAGCTTCCCCGGGGAGGAGGCGCCCCTTCCCTCACTTGCCTCATTATCAGGGAAATCACCAGGAGCGAAGTGGCGAAGCCGCGCCGGCGACAGTCCCCGTTCTTCTTCTGCCGCTGGTGCATCTCCCCTCCGCAGTTGTTGCAGCAACGGCACATGCAGAAGCACAGCCCCACGAGGGGCAGCAGCACGGCAAACAGCAATCCCAGGCCGGCCAGGATGAGAAAGCCGAGCTCATAGTGGACCACCTGGCAGTCACACGGAGGGAACAGGAGGCGTTAGCGAGGGCCTGCCCCCCGTCTCATTCCACAGACCCCGCTGGACCATCCCCCCTTTGGGTTGTTCAAAACCACCAGAGAACAGAGAAAGGAGTTATCCTGCGGGGGGACAAAGGAGGATGGGACTTTTCTGAGTGGCTGTGCTCCCTTTGCCTTTAGTAGAGACCACGATGCTCCACTCCAAGACCCACAGATCAACGCTCTGACTTCAGCCAATTAGGACAGGGTGGGTCTTGTTTTTGAGACTGCCTGAGATGCTTACCTCAACCCAAGTGAAGGAAAATAAATACTGCTTCCCACATTGCGTAGCAAACTTAAGGGGTGCAGTAAACCAAAGGATAGCACAAATGGATTCAAAAAAGGGACTGCGGAATTTTAAAATGATCTGCCCCAAAACGAAGAGACGGATTAGAACAACTCACTGAGAAAACTGACGAACTTTAAGTGCACACTGAAAAATATTTTTTCACTTTATTTTTCTTCCTTTTTTGCAGTATTGCTATTACAGAAATATATTTTCCATGATTTCACTCATGTAATGAAGACAATATTGCTTGGCTTTTCAATAGAAGGGAGAGAATTTGGGATTAAAAATAATTTTAAGTTTTATTAAAAAAAAACAAGAAAAGATCTCATCTTTAATACTAACAACATGGAATATAGTTATCCCCTCTTTCCCTTCCTCCATGGTACATTTCTCTGGGTTTCTGCTGACAAAATATCCTGGAGAGCAGAGATCACAGACGTGACCCAATATGGCGGCTCATGTATTTAGTATTACTTTCCTAAGAGCCAAGATGATTTGGACATATAATTAGTTGCCTCAATAATATCTTCCCTGAGTGCAGACTCATCCTACCTTATACCCAGAGGATAGGATAACAAAAATATAGCATGAAAAAAGTACCTAAATTCAGAAAATTCATCTCATTCTTGGAATCCATGCATAAAATTACTTATTTGCTGAAAGCAATCCATTTACATAATAAGAAAACTAGGAAGTTTGTAGTTTACATTTGATGAACAACTCAATATAACAATGTTTTTTTTTGCATCAGGGGAGGGAAAAACAAAGGGGATTTTTCTGTGAGTTTTTTTTTTTTTTTCTGATTAAGAGCATCCATCGTAATTTGAAAGAAAATTCTAAACAATACTGAGTCAGAGAAAATGGAATACTTGAAGCTGCTTTCTCTCATGCTGAAAAAGTTAAAAATCCCCAAACTATATGGACTGCCCGAGAACCAACATTGACCCTCCATTCATCTGGAGCCAACTTTAAACCATATGAGCTTTTTTGGAATACCCTTTAAATTTAGTGCAGCACAACTTTTGTAACAACTTCTAGACCTACTACTACACTGTCAGAAATCCTGCCCGATATACACTGAGTTGTTACCTTAATAGTATATTTTTTTTACTCATAGATATCCATGATTATTTTTCTAGTTCTTTTAATAAGTTTTTTGAAAATCTTTCTATCCCAAGAACCAGAAGACAAAATTTAAAATGCACCAAACACAGATATACACAATATTTTATGTTACTTTTTCTATTTAATTCTCTTACTAAAACTTTGGAGGCTATAAAAAAACAGTCGTGTGTTTGTGAATGTGTGTGCACACACTTTTTATTCTATTCCAATGACTGTTAAGACTAATGATATTTCTTCATACACTGAAAAAACATGAACTTAGAGGGAATAGTTTATTTCTAATACTGTATGTATGACCAAAATTCACATATAAAAATGCATACATACATACATACACATGTAGAACAACACAACAACTTAAAACAAAAAGAAAGTCATGGTTTAGATATTAGAGAGGATATCAAAGTAAATTAGAACCCATGTAGATTTCATTGAAATCATTACAACAAAGACTACATCAGGACATCTTAGCAAAAATCGCTCGGCTGCTTTTCATCAAAAATACAACATAATGGCTATAGAACAATAGTGATAGGGTCAATTACCTTTAGTGTCAAGACTATAAATTCTGGCTGTGGAAGTCAAAGCAGAAGAAGCGTGCAGCAAGAAACAAAACAAACAAATACACAATTGAAAAATCATGGGAATAGTTAATGTCTAATTAAAACTAAGTTATCTTGGAGAGAAGGGATCAACAATAGACACAAAAGTGAGGGAAACAGAAAAACACAATGGCTTGTTCTCTCAATTCTTCATCACTGGATGGAGTTTTACATTCTGAGCTCTCCCAAGCAGATGGGCCTTCACCAAGGGCCTAACATGGAAAGTTTATACACAAAATTCAGAAACAGAAAATTGGCTACCAGGTAAGGGATTTTACTGGCCCTGGTAACTCATAAAACCATGTTAAAAACAGGAAAAAGGGTGTGAAATATGCAGAAGAAAGAGAGATCACAGTAATGAATTTACAAAGTATGAGACATCTTTTGGTATTCGGTTTTAGGTTTTAATTTCTCTAAATGCCATCAGTAAATGATTTTCTGTCATACACTGTTTAAGTATGGTTACCGCAGACTCCAAATTAATATATCTTAGTCTTTTTTTTCCTCTTGTGTTCCTAATGGGAGTCAGAAATGCAAATCATATATAAGATTAGGTTGAAAACCAATTATATAAAAATAAAGGTCTAATTTTTTTACATCCAAATTTATGGATACTTCTGTAACCTATCTACAGATTCCTTAGGGCTATACAGACTCCATCATCACCAACAAAGATTTATTAAACACTTACCATGTGCCAGGCACTGTGCTAAGGGTGGAGACACAAAGAAAGAAAAACATACCGTCTCTGCCCTCAAGGAACTAACTTTCTAATGAGGGAAGAAAACATGGAAAAAGCTATGAACGTACAAGATAAATATGACATGAAGGGGAGGTAGTCTCAAAGGAAAGGAACTAGCAGGGGTGACGAGGAGAGACCCTTTGAGGAAGCTCGGACCTGTGTGGAGGCTTGAAGGAAGCCAGGAGGCAGGGGTGAAGAGGAAGAGCTTTGCAGGGAAGGGGACAGCTGCTGAAAAGCAAGAAAGCGGGAGAGGTGGGTGCCATATGCCTGGCACACAAAGAACCAACTAAAGCTCCCTTATCTCACTCCTTCAGAAGTGCTTCAAGCAGCTCTGATCATGAGTAGTGAGGATATCCCCTTTCCTCCAGTTCAGATGGGGATTCCTCTGAGATGTTCTTTGAGAGTTGCTGCAGCCCCCAAATCCATCACCCTGGAGGGGACCTGGTGACATGAATTGTAGGGGGCTTATCCTTTGGCAACAAATCCAATCAATCTATCACCAGCACTGAAATCCAGACCTCTCCAGGCTGGTGGGACTGTCAGAGCTTTCGCTCTCATCTCCATCTCAGACACAAGGTAGTAATGTCATTCACCCAATCAATTTTCTATTGCTGTGAAAAAGTAGGAGGTGATATGGCGAGGGGTGGGGTGTTGAGATTCTGGGGGGATGGTTTTAGGGCACAGAAAAAGACATAAAAAGTAGATATGCTAAAACTCATAATTCTATTGTTACCCCAACAGGATAATAACAAAGAACTCCAAAACATGAGGTGAGAAAAAATACAGAAAACTCTGACTATGACTTCCTCAGGCTTCAGAGGATCTAACTCATCTGAACTCCTGCTATGTTCTCTTTTAATAATAATAATAACAAGCATAGGAACATGGAATTATGGAATGTCAAAAAGCCAACAAATAAAGTGATGAACCTATCATGTCTCCTGCAATGGCAGCACAGGCCCCAAAGCCCTAGTCCTTCTGCAGATGGAGGATAGAGTCTGACAGATCCAGTTTCCAAGTATCAAATAGTCTATTCTGGCCACCTAAAAGCTTTCCAAAAAAGTCTAAAATTTCAAAAATACCATTTGCAAACAATAGTTAAATCTTAGCAAAAGAAGATGTTTTCCTCAATTGAGTCAAATAACCCCTTTGAGATTTTTTATTTTTGTTTCTTTCTTTTTAAAGTTGAACTGGTTATGTCATATAAAGGAACAATAGAAACCCAGAAGCAGCAATCTGATTTGGAGCTTCTTCTTCTTCAGGGTCTGTAGATACCATTCTTTGAACATGGGAATTATAACTTTTAATTCTTTGATTCATCCACAGCACTAAAAGTAATGCTGGGGCAGGTACACAATAGGCACTCAATAATTGCCAGAGGGGGCAAGAAACTCCAAATGTCTTCATTTCTTCACTTAATAAACACTTCTTAAGGTACTCATCAGTCTGAATATACCAAGAGAGTGTTCTTTATGGAACCCCTGAATCGGTTGTTCTCAGGCAAGGCAAGGTGGATGTCAAAGACTAGTATGGATCATCCTGACCTCAGAAAGAACAATGAAGTTGACTTACCTTATTCAGATACAGGTAACCAATCATTATCAACCCAATTATAATCTTCATGAATATTAAAGAATCTTAACTATCAAAGTAAAACAAAGCCTAATTAAAAGCATTGGTAGGAAATTAAAATAAGACGGGATCTGGTCCAAGAAGAAACTTTAGGGGAAAAAAGCAACAATGATTAAATAAACAAGGAAAACTTAAATATTAAACATGGATCCAGGAAAAAAAAATAAAGTGGACAGATGATCAGTGGAAATAGACTATAAAAGGGAAAGCTCTTATACTCATGATGAATGGGGAATTAATCACAAGGCAATTCAAGATTTCCAATGAAAGTGATCAACAGACTGAAAAGAAAAACCAACAGATTCCCCTTGGATTCACTTGTAATTGAGTCTGACAGGTTAAAGGACATTTATTTGGGGTTTTGCCAACAAAAATCCAAAGATGATACATTTCATTACTATAATATATCCAGGATGTGACTAGAAGATAATGGTGCTGAATTTGAAAAAATTAAAATTAAAATCAGCACTTCTACAGTCAAGTGAGTGCTGACCCTGCTATAAGAGCTGTTGCCATGTCTGATTCTTCCTGACCCCATTTGGGCTTTTCTTGGCAGAGATATTGGAGTGGTTTGCCATTTCCTGCTCCAGATCATTTTATAGCTGGGGAAAGTGAGGTAAATAGGGGCAGGTGAATTGCCCAGAATCACACAGCTAGTACGGGTTTTGGACTCATCCCTTCTGGATTCCAGGCTCTATCCCAGCTAGCACCCCGATGCGCGATACACTTATTCCATAGGTATGGATTGCTCTGGCAGAAAAGTTTGCTGGCTTCCTGGGAGATCTTTTGGACCCTGAGATGGGAACTTTTGCACAGTCTCTGTGGTGGCAACGTTCACTGCTTCTTTTTAAATGGATCAAAGGCAAATAAAATCCAATCCAATCACTAAGAGGAGTGTTCAAGCTAAATGAATAACAGCATTGAAGGTAAAGCCTCTCCCAGCCTCCATTCTTAAAGCTGCCTTCTCTGACAGGTAGGTTCCTGCCCAAATCACCCTCCCGATCTCAACTTTCCAGCTGCCTTTTATGTATTCGTTGCCTTACCCCATTGGAGTGTAAGCTCCTTGAGGGTAAGAAATTAAAGTTTATTTTTTGCTTTATTTCCAATTTAGCACAATGTATGGTACTTAGTGAATGCTCAACAAATGCTTTATTTGAACTGATCTAATCCAATCTCCTGGACAACTCTAAAATAAATATCTAGTCTCCAAAGATGACAATTATCGGTTGGTTTTGTTTGTCTCCTAAAAAAAAAAAATCAGTCCATTTTATAGTCATACTATTCTTGGAGGTAGAGACTTATTACTTAAGTGGTTCAGAGGATTCTCCATGAAGAAAACTTCTCCTACTAATTCAATAGTTTTAGTTACGTCCAGCTTTTCCTGACCCCATTTAGGGTTTCCTTGGCGGAGCTCCTGGAGTGGTTTGTAAAGCTACCTTCAGGCTGCCCTACTAATACAGGTCTGCGATCCTGCCACAATTAGAACCTTGGAGAGTTACTATGATTGTGAAGGGTTAAATAACTGCTCAGGCCCCATTGCCAGCAAGTGTCAGAGGAGACTCGGACCTGTATATCTATATGTGACTCAGCCTATCTTGGCACTATAATATCTTATTAAGGGGCAATTTCCCAGATAGCCCTTTTGTGATCAAGGGTAAGACGTCACTCTTATCCCCTCAATGTGGGACTTTCTTAAAGCCTCTAATGGCTTCAAAGGATCCTTAGACTTTCTTAAGTATGAATACAGAATGAATCATCCTTCTATGACCACAAACCCTCCTTAAGCCCTGAGTAGATTAGATTATTTGCTACTGGGAACAGTATAATAAAGGTAATGAGGTACAAGGTTAGGTGGCAAAAACTCAAGTAACCCCAGGTGGGATGGGGGCTGGAAATGGAGGGGAAGGGACGGTTATTTACGAACCCGGTCTGCACTTATAGCAGAGACAAAAGGAAAAAAGGTGGAAGATGGCCCTCAAAGAGCCATAACCCGAGGCAGAAGGAAAACTTATTTAAAAGGAAACACAAGCCACAAGGCTCGTGCATTAATTAATGCGGCTTCAGATATAATAATTAATCTTGATTCCAGAAGACTGCTAATGACACATATGCACCTGCTAGTGCTAGAAGGCCTCAGGTTAAAAAAACAGAAAATGTGTTAGTTTATTTTCTTCAGGCTCCTTTCTGGCATAATAAGGGTGTGTGGAGGGGAGGACTTTTTGGAAGCAGCAGTGGTTTTTAAGTATCAATATGTGTGTGTGTGTGTCTGTGTGTGTGTGTGTGTGTGTGTGTGTGTGTGTGTGTGTGTACTATGTATGTGTAGGCATATAAGCATGTGGGCAGGGATGGGTGTATGTTAAACCAGGAACCCCACATGGCGTAGTGGAAGGAGCGTGAGCCCCAAAGCCGGGAAGCCCTGGATTCACATCCTACTCCGACACATCCGGGCTGTGCGACTGAGCCAGCACTTAACCTCTCAGCTTCTGAAACGCTACATCGGAGACAAGGGCACCGTCTGCTTCGGTAGAGGGAATGTTTTTCTCCTGGGAAACTTCCCTCTATCCCAGAAACTACAGCAGACGGCCCCGACCCCATCCTTACGTTTTGTCACAAGTTCCAGAAGCGATAGAGAATGTCTCGTTATTCACTTTAGGAAGGGAAGTCTGGGGGGGGTTAAACCTGGGCTTCCTGATCCCAGTCTGGCCCTCTTCGCACCAGACCCCACTTGGGCAGGGCTCACAATGCCATCAGACAGTCTCCCTAGGAAGGGGCAGAAGGCTCCCAAAGCAGCCAGCGAACGTATTGCTGCCACCGGTCGACTATAGGGCCTTTAGCCATTCTATGGAGGGCAAATGATCTAATTCAATGCTTTTTCTCAAGCTCAGGTCCGTGGCCTCTAACATATCCGGCCATATTGTTGTTGCTGACCCAGTTAGGGGGTGGGCTTGGAAGGAGTCAGGCCCTGGGTCTCCTTGAAGGCCGGCAGAGCCCAGCTCTACCACCAGACCAACGACATCAATTCTCCTAGCTCAGGAGTTAACTGGTGTCTCTTCCTAAAATCCAGAATCTTGCCTCCAAGGCCCATCAGGGCCATTTCCATATTTTAGAACTGTCTCCTAGACCCGGGTTCTTAACTGAGAGCCTTAAATTTGCTTTTAAAATGTCTCATTTATTTTAGCATTTCAAACTATGACCGTGGTCCATCAGCTTCAGCAGCCCCCGAGTGGTACAAACTCCTCCTCTCCCATCTTAGGGTCCGGTCCCAGCATCCTCTCACAAGCCTGAACCAGTTGCTGGGAGGCAAACCAGTTGTTGCAGGCTGCAACTGCTGGACCAGTTAATTCTTTAAGGGAAAACACAGCGAAGAGGCA
The DNA here is from genome assembly GCF_016432865.1 of Antechinus flavipes. Classification (NCBI taxonomy): domain Eukaryota; kingdom Metazoa; phylum Chordata; class Mammalia; order Dasyuromorphia; family Dasyuridae; genus Antechinus; species Antechinus flavipes. The sequence goes on from NC_067403.1 coordinate 7,766,883, forward strand.
AGGGGTTGGGTCGAAACAGATACACATTTTTCAGATACGTAAACAAAACTAGGGGCCTAAAAATGGCAAACATACCTTCCTAAGTGGACGCCCGCTTTGCTGCCAGGAAGGGGCTTAGTGTCCTGGGGAAAAGGGGATTTATCTCTTCTGCAATCTCCTTTTCCATAGCACAGGCGTCCTATAAACTTCTCCCAGGAGTTGCTGAATGTGTGTGTGTGTGTGTGTGTGTGTGTGTGTGTGTGTTTTCCTGAGTATCACTGTTCAGTAACTGGGGGTGCTTCACTTGGCGGCCCCCAGGAGTGGTCCCTTTAGAATTTCTGCCCTCCTGGGACACACCAGTCATTTAAATAAGTCAGTGGCTCCCTTTTTAAAAGCACCTCGCTGACTTTCACTAAGTACCAGCTCAGCTCCTGAGCAGTTTCCTTTTTCAGGTGACATTATTCAGATATTATGTTGATATTTAATGTCACATAAAAAGAAGAAAGGACCCATAAATAGGACACGACAGCTGATTGGGGACCTTACCACCCAGGACACACAAACTTTGGGCACCCCTCACTCCTATCCCACCTCCCAAGCCCAAAAGACACTAATAATCAACTTGAGATTAAAGGAACAGAAGTATCATTGTGAAGCTTCATCTTACCCAGAACGGGGGGTATACCTTGCCAAGTGATGCCGAATCAATACCTATGGAATTTCAATCTGAAATTAATCCACTCTGGACAAAGTTTTGCTTTTAGATCCTGCTTTTAAAATATTTTATTAGTTTGGGAAATGTAACATATTCCAGTAATGGAGCTTTGACTAGTACTCTGAAAGGCCATAAACTCAACTTTCCCACAAACAGGTGAAGTCGAAATGGGCACCAGACGTAAATCTAGTCTGAGTCATTTACGGGATCAGCTCTGATTTCAAGTGAGACAAAGCACATGCCGACTTTGAAAAACACAAATGACATGCAGAGACTGAAAAGACCATTACCTTCTGATAATCACTCTTTATGTATTCGAATTTTCCTTGTGCGGTCTTTCTGATGAGGTCTAAAAATAAAAAAAAAAAAAAAAGACACAAAGAACTATCAGAACGATGATAAATATCAGTGAAAAGGTCAGTAAAGACTTTATAATGACCAATGGCTGCATTCTGAAATCAGGATCCCCAACATTCTTATTTCACTTTTATTTTTAAGGGTAGATAGATTGACATTGATAACAGCCAATAATTACATAGCACTTTATAGTTAATGGCTAATAGCCATAAAATAAACTATCCTTCCACGAGGCTCGTAAGGTCTGCAAATTGCTATATGTAATTCTCTTAACCAGCAGGTCTGAGAGTCAGATTCTCATCCTCTGGACAATCTCTCTAGAATATGATCATCTGTTTGCAGTCAGTCAATCAATACACATTTATTAAATATCTACTATGTGCCATACACTGTGCAAAGCACTGGAAAAATTTAGCTTTTCATGTAAGGTGAAAAAGATCTAGACTTGTATTTATTAGTCTTTCCATAAAATATTTTTCCCACCTATAAAGGGCAAATGTGCTTTTTGGTTTGGTCTTCGGTTGTTTTTGGACACTGAGCATCATCATCTCCCAGTGTGCAGGCGATAGTTAATACACCTTCCCTGGCAGCAATCCTATCAGAATTTTACCAAGCGACAGCCTTAACTGTCCAATCTTAGCCCCCAAATTTAAGCACAACAGACCCTACTCTTTTGCATCTTTAATTTGTTTCAAAGGCGCATTCATTCAAGCCCCTCCTTTTTTCTTTTTCTTTCTTTTTTGTGCAAATCTTGGAAAGCTTTGATGTGGTATCTGGTGTGTCAAATACCCAAAAGGATAACATGAAGCAAATCAGAGTTCAGACTCCCTTCTATATTTGGCACTGATGGGGAATGAAGGAGTTCCCAGAAATGATTTTTCCAGATACCTCGAGATGACCTTATCATACCCCCTAATCTTGGTTATGTTCTTTTAATGTTTAATAATTTTTCTTCTAAAATATTGTGCCGGGCCCTGAAGGTTCATATAGTGGATGCTTAATAAATGTTATTGATTGGCTTTCCACTTGGAAACAGGAAGTCCTGACTCCGGCATATGGGGCTTCTGCTCACCTGTCCCTTCATTGCAGCAGAAACAAATGCTTTGCATGCAACTGAAAAAAGCCCCAAGATCTTGCATCAAGAGTCATAAGATTGTGTCATCTTGTGGTACTTTCTCCTTGACTTCTCTTCCTCATCTCTCTTTAATAAGTCATTAAGTCACTGAGGAATTACCCAACTGATCTTCTCTGTGGCCATCCCAACCCAATTCCCATCTCCTTAGTTTTATGTCACCAAAGAAACAATCTTCCAAGGGAAAGATTCTCAGGGGAATTTCAGAATTTGTGTTGAAATTTCGGAAATGTATTCTGAACATCCATTATGTAAAGGCTGACTAGCATCCTTTCTAGTAGGACCCAGAATGCTCGGCAATAGCTCATCTGAGATCTTTAACCATAGATGGAGATCCAATTAGATCTAGAGGTCAGGATGGCCCCCTCTTGATATACTTCAACAGTCTTACTTTGAGTTTTCAGTCTTAATAGGGGAGAAAAGGGGAAAGTGGTTCGTAGGTATAAATACATCATATTTTAATGTGGTTTTTTAATATGAGAGCTCAGGAGAATCCAAACTTTTGACATTATCTACTATCTAATCAAGGATCTACAAACCTTAGGGCCATCAAGCTATGGGGGAGGGCTGCAAAGTAACAGGGAAGGATTTAAGAATGCATAAGCGAAACAAGCAAAAATCTGATGCTTACACATGTGTATACACATGTATAGTATACAAAATACAAGCACACACATAATGAATGAATGCAAAAGTGTTTAGCAAGAGCTTGCTCTATGCTACGCACGGGGCTAAATGCTAGCTACAAACAGCAAAAACAACACAATCCCTGCCTTCAGAGAGCTCCTACTCCAGTTTGGGGAGCAGAACAGATAGAAAGGCACAGAGATTCTTGGGTTACACAAGAAGGTTCAGAACGGTGTCAGCGGACTAAAGACATGGAGGTGGGCTTGGACATGGCAAGGCTTGGAGGTTCAAAAACTCAGAATGATTCAGAAAGACCTGAATCTACATTTGACCTCAGATGATTTAGTACTATGACCCTAAGAAAGTCACAAACTGCCTCAGTTTCTTCAATTATAAAGTGGAGATAATAATTGCACCTATCTCCTATGGTAATTATGAAGAGCAAAAGAAATAAATTTGCAAAGCACTTAGCCCAATCTTGGTATATAGTAGGTGTTTAATAAATGCACTGAGTGCAGTCCTTACTAGTATTATACTAAATATGATCCAGAGAACTTCTCTCCCTCCCTCCCCTTCTCCAGTGAATGCTGTAGGAAATGAAGACGATGAATTTATCCACTCACTGACCATGAAGGAATTAAGAAGGGTATCATTATTCATCATTATCAAATGCATTACATCACACACACTATATATACAATATCTACATGTAATATAGTGTGATATATATGTTATTTAAAATAAAATAATATTACTTGTTACTTCATGGGTCAACCCCGTAGCATCATCACAACTCCTGTCCTGCAAGAAGCTTGTAATATCCAAAACCAGATGATCTCAGCTTCCTGAGAAGGGTTAAAAACCCGAAATCTGCCCTTCAGGAGAAAAAAGATGGCAAGGCGTACTCCCTGAATCTGAGGACAAAGTTAGAAAACACAATCCTCTGAAAGAGATTCATACAAATCCACATGAAATTGATGCTCAGCATGTGCAGAAATCCTCCCCAAAGCAGATGACTTCTAATTGTATTTGTTGTTGGGACAGCCTCGAGTCTCTCCTAAATCCCATCATGGGGCTGCCAATCTAAATGCAAATTATGGAAGGTAAGCTATAACTGGGGAAGTTTTGACGACACGAAATAAAAAACAAATGGCAGCTGAATGGCACACGCTTCAGAAAACCAGTCAACGAGACTTGGGAAGGGAAGCCTGGTAATCAGAATGTCATCAGTGCGGCTACAATAACAGTCCAGGGCAAAGACAGCCCTTACCTGCCCTACAGAGAGCGGTGAGCCACAGGGTTGCTTTTGAAATGCAAATGGAACGATGTGGGAAAGAATATTGCTTTCTCTTTAATGGGTAACTGTTAGATAAGGACATTAGGCTCTCTGGGCTGGAGGAAAACTGCCCTTGCAGGACCACCTAATTCCCTTTTCTCTGATGATATTCACCAAAAATCTTTTTTAATATAAGTCTGGTCAGAGACAGTGACTCTCAGATGACTTTGAACAAGGCAAACAACCAAAAACACCTTGAGGGTCCACTGAGGAAAAGATATCATTCAGATCCCCAGAGAGAGAAAGTGAGGAACGGGCTCTGGAGCAATGTATGGAAAGGGAAAGGAACAGAGCAGAAACTACAGGGTTCAAGAGTCGAGTCTTCTCCCATCTATTTCAAGAGAGTAAAGGGACAAGGCAATGACCCCCTTCATAGGCAATACATGTAGAGAGAACATTTGTATAGACTCCATTTCCCACAATGCTTAGGAAAAAGAAACTTCATTTTGGGGAGGATGAGGGTAGGGAATGGGATTGGAAAAAGAAATGTTACTCTGTGAACTACATTTGTGAAATCCATTTCCCAGAGGGTTGTATGGAAAGTCACAGTATAGTGACCTATAGAACCTAACCTAAAACTCATAAGAAGTTCCAGAAGCCAAAAACCTGTGCAGTGTTTCAAATTTGTTTCCAAATTTAAATTTTAAAAAAATGACTATTTTTTTATTTCAAATTTGGAAACAAATTTTTTTGGCTTTTGAAATAATAGCAAATAGTACTGACAAGGCTAATAGGATACCACCCCCCACACACACACACAAAATCTCCAGTTTCTTTATGATTTTATATGGGATATTCACATAAAGATCTTCTCCTAGACACAGTCTCATGTTCATTCTCATTTTTGTGTGCCTAGGACTTTTCTTCCTTCCACCTCCATGATAATAAATAAAAATAACAAAGAGAAAATGGAACTACAGAGAGTAGAGGAGAAGCTAACATTCAATTTGGCAGAGAAATAAACCAAGAAATCTGATGATCCTAGTTGCATTTGGACATATTCAGGTTCACACTTTGCTACCAAAATACAAAGAGTAAAAGGCGAGGTAGAAAAAGGGAGAGAGAGAAAGAGAGAGACAGAGACAGAGACACAGAGACAGAAACAGAGAGAAAGATAGAAACACAATGAAACAGAGAAAGGCAGAACAAAGAAATGACACAAAGAAAATTTAGGGATGGGATTTTTCTCTTCCAAAGCTACATCTTTAAACTTTATTCTCATTTTTTCTACAGTTTCCAAGGGCAACCCACTTTTCCTTTTTAATACACTACATGTTAACTACCACTCATGGATTCATTGATTTTTTTTTTTTAATTAAGTGCTTTCCATGGAGAGAGCACTTGGAGTACATCTAAAGTTTGGACAAGGCAACATCTGTCTTTCTGATTCTTAGAGTCTCTTAGCTCACTCTTGGATCATTCTAGTGTATCATTCAACACTATAATGATGCAAGAATTTGGGAGAGTAAGCTGTGTAAATTACAATCTCCTACAAAGATCTCTCAAGTTTATAGGGAATTGATACAAATGGGGATTTTGCAATAGATGATAAGCAGCCATTTTAAATTAAAGAAATGTAAACTATTAAGTAGATGGCACAATAGATAGAGTGCTGGGCTGAAGTCAGGAAGGGTCATCTTCTGGATTTCAAATCCAGCTCAGAGACTTCCTATGTGTGGCTCTGGGTAAGTCACTTAACCCCACTTGCCTCAGTTTCTTCATCTGTAAAATGAGCTGGAGAAGGAAATGGCAAACCATTCTAGCATCTTTCCCAAGAAAACCCCAAATGGGCTCTCTAAGAGTTAGACCTTACAGAAAAGCAACTGAGCAACAAATCTAAGGAGCCATGTGAAAGGTCTCCAAATCGCTACTAAGAAATATGCAAAATACAACTCTGAAGGACTCAAAAGATGAAAAAAGAGGAAAATACTGATTATTTGTGGGTCTGAGGGAGAACAGTGATATTACTGCACATTTTGATAGAGTTGTGGATTTTTTTTCAATTGTTTTGGAAAGCAATTTGGAACTACCTCTTACCTCTGGGCATATATCCCCAAGAGGCTTAGGACCCAGGGAAAAGACCCATATTACAAAAACATCTAGAGTGTAATCTTTTGTTTTAACCAAAAAAAATGAGGGGGAGGGGTAAAAGAAGAGATAAAAGTGGCCTCCATTACTTAGAAATGGTTAGACAAATAGTGATGTGACTGTAATGGAATATTATTAGGTTATAAAAAATGACAAACATGATGAATTCAGAGAAACCCAGCAAGACTTGCAGTGAACAAATATGGCTCCATAAGTCTAATGACAAAAAAGAAAAAATAGAAAAAAGCCCAGTGACAATATGCTTTTGTCTTTTTTTTGCAGAAATCATTTGACTTGGTATAAGTAAGAATAAAGACTGTCTCAGTATTTTTTATGTGAAGAAAAACCATTGGGGACTCTTTCTTTCAAAGAGCTTTCAGGTTGTGTGATTCTCTTAACATTTATCATATTACAAATTAAAATATTTAAAAATATTTAAATGTAAATTATTATGTACATATCAAAATATTACAAAATAAAATATTGTGATTAATAGAGTTTTGTCTTTGTAGACTCCCTAAAATGGTCTCATAGACCTCTGGATATTCCTGCAACTATCAAAGGAAGAAAAAAAAAGTTTTTCTCATTGTGCTCATTATGTGCATATGCCTTCATATAGGCAATTTTAAAGTCTTTCATGAGTTCAATTTTTCTTCCTTGGGTTTCCAGAAAAGCAACTAGAGAAGTCCCACTATCATCAAGTTGCATACAGTATCTCCCTGGGTGCCCCTCCATAGCTCACCTAATTGTAACTCTGGTCTCTTTCGATTGTTGGAGACCCAGGATACCGACTGATAAATGAATAATCCTAGAAAACAAGGATCCTCTCCCCTCCACCATGCTGTGTGTGTCTCTGACTGGATGCCATGAAAACCAGGGAAATGTGGATAAAAATGTACCTTACACTCAAAAATTATTTGGACCTTGGAGACATATCTAGGTGAACATATGTGCGTAGAGTTTTAGAGCACCGATAATCCTCGACCTTAATGCTCGACATATTTTCTAAGGAGAATTAAAAAGATCTGCTTGGTGGAGATCATTTTCAGAGGTAATTAAGTTAATGCTTTCAATCTCTTCCCAGACTTCCATGCACCGCAACGGCCATCTGTCCTTACCCAAGGCTCTTGGGCAATGGTACCATTGGACTTTTACATTCTACCTCGTAGGGAGGTTTTAACTCTGCATGAGAAACTCCATGAGGGCAGAGACGTTGCCGTGTTTTCTATAATTCCCCCAGGACCTAGCAGAGGGCTCAGAGTCTCTGAATAAATGTTCGCTGAATCAACAGCAGTTAGCAATGCTGAACATTATCCATACGCATCTTACTCCAACCGCACCAGCCAAAGCTCCGCTCTTCCTTCTCCGAGCACAAAGTGAGAAGACTCTGGTTCAAATCCCGCCTCTGAGGATGGCTCTCTACAGGACCTTAGAAAAGTTACTTAACTTGTTTCCTGATCTAAAATACAGGGATTATACCAGGTGGCCCCCAAGAGTCATATGATTCTTCTATTTTGTGTGACAAGTTGAGTTTCTTCCAAAGTAGAACAGTAACCAACAGACTAGGTTACTGTTAAAATTTGTAAACCAGATTGTCCCCAAATGTAAAACATAAAGCCAAAGTTGAAATCAAAAAGAACTAATGAAAAGCATTGACTCTCCTATATACAGCTGACTCTCAAATCCTTACTCATTCATTAATTTAGTATTTATTAAGTGCTTGCTGCATACTGGGGCACAAAGACAAAGTCCGTACAGATTTACCCAAGTAAAGTTGCTACCTTTTACAAATTGTAAGTTTACAAATTCTTTCTCTTGAGGATGAAGCAATATGAAAAGAATAAATAAATACAAAATATCTCCAAAGAATCTCCAGGAGGGGTAGATACTGAAGAATAGTAAGGGAGTGAAGGGAGAGGAGAAAGAAAGGGGGCAGATCAAGATATGGGACATGAGCTGAACCTCAAAGGAAGGGGGCAAATCGGGAGCAAATGAGTAGCAAGAAGAAAGAGAATGGATGTAAAGGATCCTGGGGAAATAGAAGCAAGATTTGGCAGATGAGTGGATAGTGGGAGGGCTGGCTAACAACTCCTGAGCTGCATCTCCAGGTCCTCGGAAGGGTGGTATTATCCTGTCATCAGTAGAGACGTGTTAGGGGAAAGAACAATTTGAGCTAGAAAAGCCCTTATTTCTCCTGAATTAGCTCTTCAACTGCAACTAACTGCTGATCATCGTGAACTGAAAATTCTGAGAATATGTCAAAATCGACATTTCCAGACTACAAATTATCAAGAACTGGCCCTTTCTCAAAAACCCTTCCTTCCAACTTCCCTATTTTGACAGGTCACTGCATTAGCTGCCAAGTCCGGTTCATTTGACCTTTTACAATCAGTCTCCTTCCATCTACTTACCACGTCACTCTCCCAGTTTGGGTCTTTATCACTTCTTGCCTAAATATTCTAATGGCCTGCACAGTGGTGCAGTGGGAAGAGCACTAGCTTAGAAGTCCAAATTTAAATACGGCCTCAGGCACTAGCTGTGTGATTCTGGGCAAATCACCTAAGCACTGTTTGCCTCAGTTTGTTCAACTGAAAAATGGGAGATAATAACAGAACAACACCTACCTTGCAAGGCTGTGGTGAGAATGAAATGAAATAACATTAATAAAAGTGATTCACACAGGCCTAGCACATACTAGGTATTATAGAGGTGATTATTTCCTTCCCTTTTAAAATTAATTTAAATTCCCTTCCCATAACTGCCATGATAATATTCTTAAGGCATGTTCCAAGATCTGCCCATCATCTCATTGCTTAGAAAGCTTTCTGTGGCTCCCTATTACTTCTGGGATATAATATAAGTCCAAGACTCTCTTAAATCTGGCCCCAATCTACCTTCCAAGTTTATTTATCTTACTCCCTATCACATACTTCACTGCATGACAGCATTCCCTATCTCCATATCTGAAACACACCCCCTATTCATCTCCATATTTCAGAATTCTCACAGCTCAGCTCAGAAGTCACACCCTCAAGAAAACCCCTGATCCCCTCAGCTGCTCTTTCCTCAAATTACCTTTTATTGACTTCTGAAAGTACATGTTGCCAAACAGGGAGTTATGGCAGCCAAGAACAATGTTGATTTTGAATGAAAAGTCCATTTGAATAAAAGGAACCAGGAAACAATATACACGACAATACTACGGTTGAGGAAAAACAACAACAAAACAATCAAAACTGAATACTATGAAATTATAGTGATCAAGCTTGGCCCCAAAGAAGAAATAAGAGAACATGCTTTTCTCCCTCTATTTATTTTGCAATTAATAAACACTCATTTATTCTCTCTCCTTCCCACCCCTACATAGAGAGGGATAGTTGGGGAATTTATTTTGCTTGTTGTACTGGACTTTTTTCTTTTTTCCTCTTCCCTTCTTTCCAAAGATTGGAGACCATGTAGATGGAACAAACCTGATTGATCCATTGTTTGCTTTTGCAGAACTGGTTTTTCTACCTCTTTCTTTTTTTTCCCCCCTTTATCATAAGAGGAAATACCAGGAATGGGAAGGGGAGGAACATACTGGAAAATGAAAGCCATGTAAAATAAGACATTAACAACAATAAAAATCTTTAAATTAATTTAAACAGTGGATGTAAAAATAGAGTATCTCAAGTATGGCAAGAGACCAAATGACCACACAACCTGAGAATATTCATAGGTCAAAGTACAACAAAAAGATGGAAAATGGAACAAAGCCATTTGTTTCCATAATGATGTATTTTTTCACTTAACAATGAAATTTCCAGATTTGAACCCTGATGAAACAGTCCCAAGTCTACTCCATGATGCAAGCTTTCACCAATGATTTCCCAAACCATTATCTGGAGCTGTCTTATAGCTGAAGGGAAGGTGCAGAAAGTACAAAATCTCCACTATTTTTAGAGTTGGTTCATAAACACATGGAAAAAAGTACAATCGTAGAGATAAGTATGTTTAATGACCTTGTGATTAGAAACAAAAAGTGAGCCATAAAATGGTGAGATATAGATGTTTGAGAAAGGTTTTTGCTGCATTTATGGAACACATCCTGGGCAAAGTCCAAATGGATGAAGGAGCTCCCCAAGACAATAAGTGCCTGTTTGCAAAGAACTAGGCTGATCGCATCGAGGCCCAACATTTCCATGGTGTCTTTAACATGATCCTTGATTGCCCAAAAAATCATCAGTGTAACAATGCACACAGAAAAAATTAATGGAGAGAAAGGATCTATTTAGTTCAGACTAAAACAAAAAATTATTACATCAAAACAAAGTCCCCATGTCTAGAATAATCTGGTAAAGCAGATGGAAAATGAGTCGGGCACCGAAGGAAGGAACAGGAAGAGAAAGATTCGGATTGTATTTGGGAAATTGCATAGTGAGCTTGAGGATTTCAAATTTTTCCCTGATGCAAAAAAACTTCACCTTTTAAAAACAAATGATTTCCCCCTCTGATGCTCAGAATTTGACAGCCTCTAAGGAATAAAAAGAAATCAAGTAAGAAAGAGATGCATAATACCCTTTGATCCAGCAGTGTTTCTACTAGGTTTGTATCCCAAAAGAGATCATAAAGAAGAGAAAAGGACCCACATGTGCAAAAATGTTTGTGGCACCTTTTGTAGTGGCAAGGAACTGGGAAACCGAGTGGCTGTCCATCAGGTGCAGGATGACTGAATAAGTTATGGCATATAAATGTGACGGAATATTATTGTTATATAAGAAACAATCAACAGGATGATTTCAGAAAGTCCTGGAGAGACTCACATAAACTGATGCTGAGTGAAATGAGCAGGGCCAGGAGATCACTGTACATGGCAACAACAAGATTACACAATGATCAATTCTGAAGGATCTGGCTCTTTTTGACAAAGAGACAATCCAGGCCAGTTCCAATGATCTTGTGATGAAGAGAGCCATTTACATCCAGAGAGCACTGTGGGAATTGACTGTGGACTACAACTTAGTATTTTCACCTTTTTTTGTTGTTGTTTGCTTGCATTTTTATTTTCTCATTTCTTTTCTCTTTGATCTGATTTTTCTTGTACAACACAATAATTGTGAAATCCATATAGAAGAACTGCACATGTTTAATATATACTGGATCATTTGCCATCTAGGGGAGAGGGTGGGGAGAAAGGGGGGAAATATTTGGAACACCCTTACGCAAGGGGGAGTGTTGAAAATTATTCAGGCATATGTTTTAAAAATAAAAAAACTTTAATAAAAAAATTAAAAGATATCAGTATATTTCCAATGATGATTCACTGTTACTCACTAATATAAGAAGGCCTGGAGGAAGGTCTTCAGGTTACTGGGAATGATCTAAGGAATGTGAACAGAAATTACACAGCATGAGAAGATATGGAGAGGTCTGCAGTAATGGAATGAATGAAGGAAGAAGGAGGGGAAGAATACACACAGAGATAAGTTTACAGATCCACAGATATGTTGCATCCTTCCTGCCCCCAAAGAATGCAAGTTCTTCAAGAGCAGAGAACATTGGCATTTGTCTGTGTATCCCCAGAGCTTCGCGCAGAGTGGGCATTTAATAAATATTTATTGATTTGAATTTTCAAATAAAAACTTCTGAGTAAACAAGAAAAAGGACCTCCAAAATACTTTCCAAAAAGAAAAGTATTCCACATGAAAAACAGCCAAGAAAAACTAGTTGAAATATGAGTTTTGAAAAATTACTTTAACATATGTTTATTTCCTTTTCTTTCATTATGTGCAAAAGCTAAATAAAAGTTAACTTAAACACGTACACACCCCTAGCATTTAAGGTTAAGGGTCCACCTCATTGGACTTGACCTCAAGAATCATTCTCTAATTGTCACTGCTGTTATACTCAGACCGAAAGTTAGCAGCAAAATGATGCAAGGGACTGGTTTTTATTTTACCAAGAGCTGCTGAAAGCTACTTTATCTACATGTGGCTACAAAATGTAGATGCATTTTCTTGAAGTCAGAATTGCAAAAACTGCCAAAAGGATTCCATCAAATGATAACTTCGGAGTTATTATAGGTCTTTTCATAGGATTTACAGAAATCCAAACCAGGTTGTGAGATTTTTAGCTAATGTCACACACCAAGAAGCATTCAATCACATGTTTGCTCTCCCAATTCCAATCAAAACTATAATAAATTATATCTAATCTTCAAGGAACTCATCACCTGAATTTTTTAAATGAATTACCTAATGGTAGCCAACTTTCCGCTAATGATCTACAAATTGATAGTACAATTGCGGTTATTTTGAACTTCAAACTTTTCCTCCCGCCCCTGTTTTTAGCCCCTTTCCAGTCATGGAAATGCCATTTCCAAAGCATGCTGGCTGTCTTCCTCTTCATTCTGCTCTCACACAGACTCAGACTCCACCTCTGGTGCTCTTGGGTTTTGATAAATACATGAGCCTTCACCTTCCTTGACCCAAGGCCTTTTCTGGGCCATTTTCTTCCTCTGTTGCTTGCTTTGTTTCTTATCATTTCTAGCTCCTTTCACGTGTGTTCTCATCCATTAGAAGAACACAAGCTTCTTGAAAATAAGAATTGCCCTGTTTGCTTGTGTTTGCTTGCTTAGCACAGTGCCAGCTACATTTAGAAATTTAATAAATACTTTTTTCAGTCATTCATTCAAAAAACAAAGTCCTTCAAGGGTCTCTGTAACCTGGTTCTAAATCCAAGTTTCCGGCCAACTTCTGCAGGGTTTTACTTTGTTTCCTCCACTTTCTAGCCAAATCAGATCGCTAAAGGAAGCCATCCTGCCTCTGTGTATTTAAGCAAGCCATCCTTCATCCCCTAAAGCCCATTACTTCTTCTCTCAACCTGGTGCCACATTTTCCGAGAAGCCTGACCCAAATCCATAGCTGGAAGTAATCTCTCCTTAGAGCCTCTCTAAATGTGCACCTCTCTTTGGCTCCCATCCCACTCCTGCCTTATGACACTTATTGGGGCACATGCCATTAAAAATACCATGCTGGACTCAGAGTTAAAAAGGACCTGAATTCAGGTCTGATCTGAGACACCTACAAGCTTTGTGACCATGGAAAAATCTCCTACCTTCTCTGTCTCTGTTTCCTCACCTGTAAAATGAAAATATTACTAGGACCTGCTTCCCATGATTATTGTAAGGCTGAAAAAGGGTATTTGTAAAGCACTTTATGTAAGTAAAATGCTATATAAATGCTCTCAGTATTATGATCATTCCTGCCATAATTATTTTTATCATCACTACTGTACACCTTGGACAAGCTAGTTTCAGAACAGATAATTGTTGAATTCAACTGGAATGTTTACAAGGTTTTGCTTCAAGAATGGGTTCCCTATTCTTGATTACAGGCCCATTCTAATTGAAAAATTGCTGCTGGGCTTGTGGAAGGAAAGGTAGGCAGCTTATCTACCTAAATGAATTACCTAATGGTAATTCCCAATTACCTAAATATTTTTTGAGAGTTGAGAAAGGAACGAAAGTAAGTAAGATTTCAATAAGACTAAGGAAACTTGGGAGACAAAGCAGCACACTTGGAATCACTTCATTAGGAACTTAATAGAGGCACCAACAGCTCGTATTTATTAAGTAGATGATAACTGAAATGTGAAAGAGGTGATCCATGTATGAAAGAGTGACGATTCTCAGGCTGCCATAAAAATCATTTTAAGCATGTCTGTAACCCAGCCAAGCTGTGAGTAAAATGAAATTCTCTATTTCATTCTTTCTTTTCTCTTGGACTGGTAGCATAACACGGAAAGAACTGCTCACTACTTATAAATAAGAAAAAAAGTGAACTGGATCTCACAAATAAACGCATTTTGTAAAACTATAAAAATGCTTTTCCAAAGTAGAGGTCATGGACATTGACAGGCGAGTGACATGGTGAGCTGCTCAATCACAAGAGATCATCTTGTTCAATCCCCTCATTTTACAGAAAAGGACATTGAAATGCCCGCCAGACTTCCCGGTGGATTTTGTTGGGCCAGAATTCAGCAGATCTTAGCTAGAATCAATTCCTGGAATGAATTAAACATCCTAGCATCATAAAGCTAGGTCTGGAAGGGTCGGCAGGCCTTCCTGTCTCCAGATCCAGCCCTATATTCACTGCAGCACCTTTAAATAACTGAAGGAAATGCTTGATGTTGGTTAGACATAAGGAAAAAAGAAAGATGGCATTTTTTTTCCTCCAAGTTCCAGACCTCCTTAGGGTCCATGAATTCCAAATTGAAAAGCCTGATTTAAAGTATATTTTGTGAAAGAGTAAGAGAGACTGAGGAGCTTCTTGAGAAGGGAAGAGACATGTTAGCTGTGGACTTTGTGAGCAATGAATTAAAAAATAAAGACAAAAGAACATGACATCTGATTAGTATCAATACAAAAGTGCAAGTTGGAGGTGATAAGAGTGAGCTAGACTGGTGGCCATGAGTGGAGAAAAAATGGTTGAAGCTCATGACATAGAGGGACCAATGACAATTCTTGATGGCTTTTTTCTAGAAGTTTAATTATGAAAGGGAGGAGACATTGGGCGACAGCTTGAGGGGATTTATTGTTCGGTCATTTTTCAGTGGTGACCGACTCTTTGTGACGCCATTTGGGATTTTCTTGGCAGAGATACTGGAGAGCTTTGTCTCTTCTAGCTCATTTTATAAGGGATGAAACCAAATCCAATGGATTTGTGCAGAATCATACAAATAGGAAATGTCTGAGGGCAGATTTGAACTCGCAAAGATGAGTGCTCCTGACTCCAGGGGGAGCATTTTATCCACTGCATCACCTAATTCAGGAGACATTAAGGACATCTGTTAAGCATGTAAAGAAAAAATTTGGTCATAATTGTAGGGGTCAGAGAAGGAGCCAGAAGTCAGGGAGACAAGATGATGGCCAACTCTCAGACAGTGTGGGAAGGGACAGGATCAAGATTACAAGCACAGAGACTGGGCCTGGTGCTTCATCAGAGATTAGAATAAAGGGGGAGAGGATGGAATAATGGTGAGAACACTTTCTGTGTATCATGTCAAGAAGCTTTGAGATGTAGAATGGGGAGAAGAGAAAGCTGAGAAGTAACAACTCTATTATTTTCCAGGAAAGGAGGAAGTCATTACCTCTCTTTAAAAGAAGGTAATTGAGAGGGCTGAGGAAAAGAAGAAATTTTCTATAACTATTTGGGAAATGCGATAGTCATCAGGGGAAAGGAAAGGATTGTTTGGTGACCAATCAGAAAGTCAACCCACTGACATTTATTAAGCACTTGTTATGTGCCAGGAATTCTGGTAAGTCTAGGGAACCCCAAGAAAGGGGGGAATAGTCCTTGTCCCCAAGGAGATCACATTCGGATGGGACAGATGACATGTCCATAAGTAGGTCCATTCCAGAGGCAGATAGAGTATGTGGAAAGAAATGATAAAGAGGGGGCTGGGAAGAGGCTTCCTACAGGAGAGGGAATTTGAGCTAAGCCTTGAAGTAAGGAAGGTAAACTAAGAGGCAGAGATAAGGGGGGGACAGAGCATTCCAGGGATGGAGGACAGCCAGTGGCTCATGTCTGTGGAACTCCAAGAAAGCCAGAGGTGCTGGGTTAGAGAATGAACAGGAGGGCATGAGGTGTAAAGAGGCTTGAAAATTAGCAAGGAGCCAGGGTGTGCAAATGTCACTCAAAGAAAGGACTTTATGTTTGATCTGGGGGGGAATAAGGAGCCACCGGAGTTCCATGAAGGGGGCTGGAGGGAGGGGGTGTGGGAGACAAAATCAGATGGATATCTTGGAGAATTCTCCTTGGCCACAGACTGGAGGCTGAATTGGATTTGGGGCAGATAGTGACGCTATTATAATGGACTAGGCATTAGGTGGGGAAGATCAAATTAGAGGAGTAGAGGGAGGGAGAAGAATGACAGCTGTTGTGAAGGCAGAAATGACAAGATGGAACAATGGACCGGATAAGTGGGATGAGGAGAGTCAAGGATGGGTAAATGGATGGTGAAGCAGTAACAGGGAAGTTGGAGGGGGTCTAGCCAAAAAGAAACAGGGTTCTGTTTTCAACCCTTCAGTCTCTTTGCTTCTCTGAGACTGGTTTCTCATTAGGAGTTCGGACTAGATTCCATCTCTACACCATAGGATGACCTGAAGGAATTATTCTTTCTAGGCATTCAGTTTTCAACAAGCTGAGTTTGAGAAGTCTACATCCCATTCAACTGGACATGTCCAAGAGGTAAATTGAGGACATGTGAATATAGTCCCAAAGCAGGACTGGGGATGGATACATAGATGTGGTAATCATTTGCATTGAGAAGATAATCTGGGAGCTGATGAAGTCAAGGTAGTTTCAAGCTAAAGTTGGAGCCTTGAAGGACCCATGCTTAGTGTCCATAATGCGGACAAAAGCCTAGCAAAGGGCACTGAAAAAGAGCAGTTGGGCAGATAGGGAGAGAACCAGGAGAAAGCAGCATCACGAAACCCTAGAAGGACAGAAGATCCAGGAAAAGCAGATTAAAAACAGAGTCCAATATTGCAGAAGTCAAGGATAATCAGGTCGGAGAAAAACTTATTAGAATTGGCTTTTGGAGAGTAGTGAGGTCCAGTTGGGATTAAATAATATAAATCTGCAATAGAGTCAGCGAACATGGTTCTGTGACTTCCTCCAACACCATCAGCAAGATGTGAGTAGGAGGTAGGAGGTAGGATAGACCAGAGACAGGGGTCTGGCAACATAATGAATACTGCTAAGACAACGGAACTAGGGATTAAAACATAGAGGACAACAGATAATGTTTCAGAGTGGAAAGGAAAGAAAATGAATGGTCTGTGTTTCTGAGAAACATCTTGCTCTGAACCAATGAATAGCTTTTGAAAATACATACACACACACACACACACACACACACACACACACACACACACACACTCACTCTCTCTCTCTCTCTCTCTCTCTCTCTCTGAATTTTCTCCAAACCACCGTAATGTATATATTTTAAGCAGATGAATGCAAGGCTAACCGTTTCTAATTCAGATTCAAGACAATAAACTGGCTTTATTTTTTAAAGGACGATGAATCAATTAAGTAAAAATTTCATTCACGTTCTACTCATTCAGGCTCAAGAAACTATTTTCAAGTATCATCAAAGCTCTTCAAAGTAGCCATCTATATGCCATCGATTAAGGGACTAATCATAGATTCTTCCCTATTCATTATGGCTTCTTCTACAAGGCAACACTTTTATTAGCCTCCTTTTTAGTCCTGAATGTGCTTTAAATTGCTGTTTTAGGGGATTTGGGGATTTTGGGGGACTGGGTCTTTGCATCCAGTTCTAAAGCTGAAGGGCAGTGGCAAACGAGCGCCCTGATCAGCTCCATTTCTGAGCTAGGTTGGTTTACTCCTCCACACACTGCCTCATTTCGCCCCATCAGCCTTAGCCTGCTGCACCCCAGAAATCCCAACTGAGACATTTAGCAGGATTATAGGGAACGTCCCCCACCCCGTGGCCCTGGCAGGGTTATATGTTTTTAAAATAAAGCCAAGGGTTAAGCTCTTTCGCTGCCTACCATACTGTAACATTTAGAAAGTATTGTAAAGCTTGTAGAGCCCTTTCTCCCCAGCTTTGTCAGGTCATCACTTCAAGTGTCTTCCTCATCAGCATTCAGTAACCCTGAAGCTCAGAGACAAGAAGCCATTTCCAAAGTTCACACAGCTAGACATGGGCTCTAAACCAGACCTCCTGGCTTCTCCCTCCCTGCTTACCCTTATCCCTCCCCGGCGCTCCCTCCCTAGCCAAGCAGCCCCAAACACGTGGATTTTTATTTCCGATTTCAGCTTGTCTCTTTCCATGCTGAGAAGGCAGCCCGGCACCGGATAGTCCCCATACATTCACTTACTAGGGGAATGGCCCTGGGTAGGCAAATCATCTGATTTCTCTTGGCCAGAGTTCCTCAGCTGTAAAATGGAGGGGATCGGACGGGAGGTCACTAAGGGCCTTTGTGGTCCTGGGGCCCCTTCTAAGGCTGCGGACTCGAGAAATCCGACATGAGCAGAGAGCCGCTTTGCCTTTGTCTCCCGTGACCTGTGCATCTGGCCACACACCTCAGAGGAAAAGCTGATTTTTGCAAGCACTGCATTTTGAAATTACTTCCCTTGATTGTCTTTGGGGGATGGCTAACATTTTGAATGTTTCTGTCATTGTCTCGACAAGGACCAGGGATTTCTTATTGTTAAATCAAATGGTACCCACTGCAACTGGGTAGAGTCGGCTTGTTCTTTGGTTTTATTTAAGAGAACTGTGGTCCATAATCGCAAAAACTACAATTTTTCAACTTTGTGATTTTAAGAGCTTTGCCTTTTCTTCCATCTTAGGCTTTAGGATATTCTCACAGCAACAGGGAGTCACGAAGTGGAGGCTGTCTTGTTGGAAACTGAGGCACTGAGGAATATCAGCAATCCCACTGCCTCCCTTTCCAAAAAGCCTAAAGATAAACTTCCACTGAGAACCTGGAGTTTCCACGACAACAATGGATTTGACAACCGCATAACAGAACTACAACCACACACACAAGAAGGTAGTGTGCACAGTGACAAGAGCAGCTGATTCAGACTCCAAAATGCTGAGATCGAAGGCTCAGGACACTTTTCACAAGCTGCAGAACTAGTATCTGAAGGAGGACCTGAACCTCGGTCTCCTTCCTGACAGTCTTCCACCTGCCTGGCATCCCAATCAGCCTTTCCAAATACGGGGGCTTCGAATCCTAGACATTGAACCCACAAGATTTGGAGCGAGTCACTTTGCTTCTCTGAGACTCGGTTTCTCATTAGGAGATTGGACTAGATTCCATCTCTATACCACAGGATGACCTGAAGCAATTATTCTTTCTAGGCATTCAGTTTTGTTATTGTAGGGTCAACCATGTCTGGCCCATTGAGAGTCTATTTGGAGTTCCTTTCACAAAGATACCAGAATGATTTGCCACAATCATAGGTTAAATGACTTGTCCAGGGTCACACAGCTAGGAAGTATGTGAGGCTGGATTTGAATTCAGATCCTGGTTCCTGGTCTAGTGCTCTATCCGTTGCTGCCTCCAACCATTTTATATGGCGAGTAAATGGAATAAGTTTCTAGATCCCAGTTAATAATAATCTGGCTATCTTTATGGCTTTTCCCCCTTAAAAAATAGACTGGCTAGAATCCAAATAGAAAAATGCTGGATTTGCTGTAGTGGTGCTGGTGATGGTAGTGTAGTAGGAGGAGTAGTAGTAGTAGCAGCAGCAGTAGATAGTAGTAGTAATGGTTATATTAGTAGTAGTTAGTAGTAGTAGTAGTAATGGTTATAATAGTAGTAGTTATTAGTAGTAGTAGTAGTAATCATTATAATAGTAGTAGTAGTAATAATGGTTATAGTAGTAGTACTTAATAGTAGATCGTCGTCGTAGTAGTAGATAGTAGTAGTAGTAGTAGTAATGGTTGTAGTAGTAGTAGTAATAGCCATTGTTGTAGTTAGTAGTAGTAGTAATAATGGTTATAATAGTAGCAGTTGGCAATAGTTAGTAGTAGTAGTAGTAGTAGTAGTAGTAGTAGTAGTAGTAGTAGTAATGGTTATAGTAGTAGTACTTAGTAGGTAATAGTAGTAGTAGTAATGGTAATAGTAGTAGTAGTAGTAGTAGTAGTGATTGAAGTGTTTATAGAGGTACTAATAGAGCACTCTCATTCCCTCCCAGACGGCCCTGACACAGTAAATTACAGACCACATATGAGTGGACTTGTGTCAGTAGAGGGAATGTCTCATTTGGAATCTTCCTGTGCCAAATAAATAATTTTTAAAAAACCAATAGTTCACATGTGTATAAGCACTCGACAAAACTCTTTTTGGGTATTACCTCATTTAATCATCAGAACCAATCTGAGAAGGAGGGGTCATTATTATCCAAAGTGAGTGACATCTCAAGCTCACAGAGCTAGTCGAGACAAATCCCAACCCAGGTCCTCCTGATTCCAAATCCAATACTTTTTCTATTATGCTGCATCGCCTTTCTAATGGCTGCCTAATGCTGCGAATCAAAAGACATGCTATGAATAATTACAGCTCCTTAATATGGTTCTTTTCAGTTTGAAAAGTTGTTTTTTTTTTTTTTTTTTACAACAATCCCACAAATTAGGCAGCAATCCTTAATTTACAGAGAAGGAACTTGCATTTCAAAAATGCATTTTGGCTTCAAGTTAGGGTTAGGGCTGGAAGCCTCGTACCCAGGACAGCTGCAAAGCCAGTCCTTCTGCTGTTCCAATTCAGTTGCCTCTTGTCTGCAATCCAGTGAGTGGAATCCTTTTGAATTCATCTCGAAGCCAGCTGCTGTTCTTCAGTCCCAGAACACGGGCCTTTTAAGGCAGTCTATCATTTTTAAAAGGGGCAAATGAATCCTTCAGGACCTTTATCTGGACCTCTGCTCTGTCAGATTCCAAGCACCACGCCGCCATGTGCTTCTCATAAATGACACGGGGCAATATTTCTATTCTGGACCATGTTCCGTTGTAAAACACAAGCTTTTGTTTACCCTGAAGAACATCACTGATTGAGGGGCACTCCAACACAGCGTAAGGCCGGCTTAGATAATATGTTCATGCATAATAAAGCATGAAGCAACATCAAAACATGAGCATTTGCCATGGACGGGGGGTCAAAGGGAAACTGAACTGTGCCAAATATTTTGGCAACAGCAACTGAAATGACAGGGGTTTCCTGAGCTCCTTCCTCTGGATACAAGAGACAGCCCCATCATTAATTCCAGTAAGACATAATGAATGTGTGTCAGCTCTTAGGGGAGAAGGTACTCTAGTCATTCAATTAAAAGTAGGAAAACAGCACAGAGGAAAGCGTTGACAGCTGCAGTGAAAAATAACCGTGGATTTTTAAAGATTATTTTTAGAAAAAAGGAGAGGGATGGAGGGGAAGGGAAGGAAAAGAGAAACGAGAGACAGAAACTCTCTTCCTGCAATACTTTCTCTGTGCACTATAGACTAAGTATTCTATATACAGATTATACACATCCTAGGAAAGTCTGCTTAGCTCCCAAATGTCTAAAAATGATTGTGTCCTTTTCTATTCTTCAAAACACTGCTTCCACCCAGTGTAGATGCTCCATGAAGTTGTCTACCCCATGAGAAGGACTTTTCTGTAAAACTAAGTTGCAACTCAAGCCATCAGCTTCATCAAGGAAATTAACAAAGACCCCAAGTCTGGTCCGAGCCCCCCCAAAAGATCCCAAAGTGATTTTGTCCTTGTCTCTCCACTGCCTAGCAGAGTGCCTGCTACACAATAAGAGCATAATAAATGCTTGTTGACAGATCAGTTGTTTCGCTCTACTGACTATAAACCAAAGGAAAGCAATCACAGCAAGTGAATCAGCCCCTGCCCTTGTCCTCCCCCAAACCATGATCAAACAAAATCGCTCAAACACCAAAGACTGGGTCTTTCCCTGCTGGCTGCCAGCCTTCCTTGAGCCAGTATACAATAATTATGGCTTTCTTCTGTAGCACTGGGGCATGAGGTATTCCATATAAGTGGACATTCCACAGAGCTGAAGCTCACAACTCCAAGATTCCAGATTTTATCACGTAGCTATTTTCAATAAATATATTTCCCAAACACATTATAGATTCTCAGGCTTTCTTAAAAGAGTGTGGAAACTAACAAAATATTCTCTTGCTGCCTCATAATTATTAGTGGGTTATAATATTGTTCTATTTTATATATATACGAGCAAAAAATTCTAAATGCTGTATGATGAAACTCAAGGGCTGTGTAAAGTAATGCCCCTCCACTGAATGTCCCCACGAACTTCACTAATTCTGCATCTCCCAACGTTCTTCTCTCTCATCACATACAACATTCATTCAGATATGGCTGCTGCTGTTCAAATACTTGCCCAGAGAGCATTTCTAACCCACTTTTTTATTCACTTGTAATCTTTTATAGATTTGGGAATCCAAATCCCTTAGAATCCTGAACTGAGACTCCCAGGATTTAGAGAGAGCTAGAAGGAAGCCGAGAAGAACAAATCCCAGTGATATTTATATTTGAAATTTCTTTCAGAGTCCCTGATTTCCTTTTTGTAATCACCACCTTTTTGCTTACGTGAGTTCTTCCTTCTCTTCCCCCTTAGCTCCTATTTGTTTGTAATTACATACACAGAAGTCTAAAGAACAAAAGCCCTCTGAAAGCAGGGATTGTTTAATTTTTTTGTTTCTATATCACCAGCACGTCGCATAGTACCCAGCAAACACCGATTTATCTGACTGAGCAGTCCAGCGTGGTAGATAGTGCCCGTATTCCTAGATAAGACGGCAATTTGTCCAAAATCACAGAGGAGAGAGATAGTGGAGCTGACACAAACTCGGGTCTTTGAGTCCAAAGTTCACCCGAGTATCTGGGTCTTTGTGAATGGGCTTAGTGACAGCTATTTCAACTGCTCAAAATTTCTTCTCCCTAGAAAACCTACTTCTGAGTAAGGGAGGCATTATGATGGCACAGTTATTTCCCTACCAAAGCCCCTGAGTCAAGCCAATCATGTTCATGGACCCTACCTCTGCCTCTATCGGGTCCTCAAGTGACTTCATTTTTTAAAAAATCTCCTTCCTAATCCTTTCTGGTATCTCTCCACCACCTCTCATCACAACATACTATTTTGCTTTAAACCTTATTTTTTCTCCTTTTTGAGTTGTTTTCTTTTTTCTTTTTTCCTCACTACATTTATGCCCTAAAGTTGCACTTACTACAATACCAAATTTAAGATTTTTCCATCCTAGCCATGGAGTGAGATGGAATAGATCAAGAAAGCAGCAGAGTATATAGAGAGCCAGACCTGAAATCAGGAAGATTTACATGCCCATTTCTCACTTTAGATACTCCCCATTTTACAGATGAGGAAACCGAACAGGCAACAGGGGGTTTTATTTATCCTGGAGAAGATTTGGGGGACATATGATTGTTGTATTTGAGTATTTGAATATAGTCATGTGGGAGAAGGATTATTGTGGGTCTTGGACTGCTGGGTCTCAAAGGACAGAATTAAGGGATGAGCAGTGGAAATCTCACCGAGGCAAAGTCAAGGTCAACGTGGGGGAGACTTTCTAGCAATTAGAGCTATTCTTCAGTAGAATGAGCTCCCACAGGAGGATGTACCTTCTACCATCATTAGCAAAGGTTGGATGATCACTTGTCAGAGATAGAAGAGAAGGGGGTCTCGTTCAGATAGATTTGCCCAGTCCTGCCCCCCATAGGTTCTGAGACACTGCAATGTCTGTAAATCGTTCACAGACAACAGTCTTTCATTCCACTTCACAAGTATTTATTGAATGCCTACAAATGGATTGTTTTAAAACCTTTTAGGGGATGTCATCGTCTTCCATCTAACCAATACCAGCTCCTTATTTCCTTAGGCTACAGGACATGGACTAGGAAACCTCCGTCTGATCTCATTCTTACTGCTTCCCTTAATGACTACTTTGTAATAATCCGAGAATTTAGAGTTCCCAGGGGCTAAATCCAACTTCTTCGTTTTCTAGATGAGAAAATTGAACACCTGAGGGTATATGACTCGCCCTCTTCCATGGGTGAGCAGAGCCCATGAACCTGGGGTCCTCTGACTCTAAAATCATTGTTACTTCCATACCAAGAACTGAAGCTGAAAAATCCAAGCTGATCTCACTAAGCTCAACTTGTGGAGCCGATCACACCAGACTATAACGTGCACAAGTCTTCGGGAAGACTCATGCATTCAATTTTTGTACTTGTTACCGAGTCCTGTTAGCCATGGTCTTACTCTCCATGTCTCCATTGGGGTTTTCTGGGCAAAGATAGACTCCCATCTCCAGATCATTTTATAGATGAGAAAACTGAAATCCATAGAGTTAAGTGACTTGCCCAGGGTCACACAGCCAAGGTCTGAGGCTGGATCTTGAGGATAAGTCCTCCTGATTTTAAGCACAGTGCCTGATCCACCACACCATGTAGCTTCATTTGGTTACTTTGGTACAAAATTGCTTTTTAAGAGAGTCAGCATCATATTTTTCAAATAAATGAACAACGTACTTCTGCTTATAACTGCACGAAAAGGAATACCCAGCTGACCTGTTCGGTAACATTTTTACCATCCAGAACACTGACCAGAAATGGTAAAGCAGGCACAAATTAATTTAATACAATCCAACACATATTTACCATGAAGATCTACCATGTAGACAGAGATACGAAGTTTAGGCAAGATGTGGCTCCAGCTAAATAAGGAATTTCCAGTCTAGTAGGGAGGACATGAGGCAGACATAGGTGATCGTGATACAAACAAGTATGCCTGGGAGAGGCAGAATCCAAGGATTACATGAAACTCAAGTGGGAGTGGGGGGGCGGGGGTCCAGGACCCTGAGAAGCTGCCGTTGAAAAGGTGGGATTCAACAGGCAAAAGGAATCAGGGGAAGGAGGTGATAGTTTTGTTCCAAGATCTGAAGAGCTGTCATTTGGAAGAGGTCGGAGAATTGTTCTGTAATGGCAGATTGAAAGAAGGAATGGAGATGGGAGTTGCCAAGAGACGACTTCAATAACAATAATAGTTCTCTCAAAGCCTTTTATAAATGCCATCTTCCTAACAATGCTGTGAGGGAGGTGCTATTTTCTTTCCATTTTACAGAGGAGGAAACTGAGGCAGACACGGAGGATCCCGGAATCACACTAGCCTTGATCTTTCTGACTCCAGATCAGCCCCCAGATGAGTTTAGTTTTAATTAACAATTGATTACTCATCCATAAATAGAATGGGCTGCCCCAAGGGCTCCCCTCCCTGGAGGTCTTCCAGCAGAGGTTAGACCCATGGTCACTTATGTTATTGTGAGGGAATCTGAGGACGGCTTCGAGGAGACGTTCACTGAAGTTCCTTATAGACTCTTTGGCTCTGCTTGGGAATGACTTGGGCAGAGACCCTCATGGAGGTGCCTCAGTTGAGTTTCTCTGCAGGACAGAGAATCTGGAGAGGAAAACCACGGGATAAGGCTAGAAAGGAGGCGCCCTATTGTAGGAGGCGCGAGTCCCAAGCAAGGGGAGCAGCCGTTCAGCGGGGAGTCACTGAGGACTGCTGAGCAGGAATCTGTTCCTTCCCCAGAGAGAGCCAGTTTCTAGCAGAAAATCCAAAACGGGAAGTGGATTCAGCCCCACAGCTCTGGAGACTTCTCCCACCAAACCCCACACAAACATTAATTCTGTTTGTTTAATCTTAATGGCTCCTTTGTTTTCAACATACACTTATTAATGGCAGGAGCCGGCCCATGAGCAGGGGGAGGGAGAGCTATGTCAAACCTCCAGTGAGTTTCTGTATATCCTTAGTTGTAATGGATAGGAAACCCCCTAAGCCTGGCTGGTGATAAAAAGGAATACTTTATTAAAACTTTAGCCTGAACACCCAAGTTTCCCCACTGCGAATAAATGCACCAAAAAAGGCCTCCATAGAAATATGCAGAGCCCGCCGCCTTGATTCTCCCACCTAATTTGGCAGAATCCCTGGGCCTCTGTGGCTCCCCACTAACTTCTGCCCGTCAGTAGGAAGGTTGTGGGCACCAGCTTCCAAGAGGCTCCTTCCCCACCTCCCCAGGTTCCTGGCTTTTTGTGTCTTTGTCCAAGAGCGAGCTTTCCTCCCGACCCCCCAGTAACTCCCACTGCCCCTTAGGAAGGTTTCACTCCAGACCCGTTCCTGGCCGGCTGGGTGCTGTTTGTCCACTTTCTCTGGAGAAAGGGGAGTCTTTGCTTCAGTTAGAACTTTGCCTTACTCCTGGATGGGTTCAGCCTCAGTCACCCTGAGACCTGTTGAACGTCCTGGTTTAAAAAGGCCGAGGTCTCTTTGCATCTGGGCCATCTCTACCATCCTGATCTCCCTCTGGTCTCTGGACCCAGATGTTCTGGAGGGGAAAGTGAGGCCGGGGACCTTGGCCAGCCCGACCTCCCTGAAATCCAGTGCCCTCGCATCCTGGCGTCCCTCCCTGACGTCCTGGTCCCCTTGGACATCTCCTCCCCAGCAGGTGTTTGGCCAGGATCCCTTATCTTGTTAGTTATTGTCTATGGACCTCCTCTGGCTTCGTGAACATTCGGGCCAAAGGCAAGACTTTGCTCCCTTGCTTCCCCAGGATCACACACCCAGTTAAGCATTGAGGAAGGACTGGAACTCGGGTTTCCTGACTCTTTGAGTCCACCTCCCTAACCACTTTACCACACTGTCTCACACCACGTTCTGGATCACAGGATTTGGGATCTAAGTCCCTGGTTTTTCAGATTGGGAAACTAAAACTCGCCCAGACCAAGTGATTCATCCAACATCCCCAGGGAGGCAGGGACAGGACCAAGACTCATCCTCTTCCCAACCAATTCTTCTCTCCCACACCGTGCAATCTCCCATTCCTTTGTAGCCATATAGTTTATAAACTGTGTCACAAAACCCCAGAGAGCATCGTTTCTTTAGGAATATTGGATGAAAATTATAATATTATTTCCTACAGATTCCCCAGTATATTTATATATATATATGTATATATATAATGAAATATATATGAAATATAATAATATTATAAACTGTGCCTGTCCCAACGTCCCAGCTTGGCCACGAGACCTCCCTTAATGTCAGCATAACTTGTGTCACGCTCCTCTTCAAAAGTGAACAACACGAAAAATTTCTCTGGGTTACCTAGGATTCTGCTATCTCTCTGTAGTATAGATGTCATTTACTAAAACTGGCTATAAAGCAAATTCTCTGTAATTTTTTTTAACCCCTACCTATTTTCATTATAAAGTTGGAGTTATTTCAACAAGTTTAAAAAAAAAAAAAAAAAAAAAAACCTCCTCACATCTAAGTGCATATAACGTTTTGGCAAAGAATGGGTTGAAAGATGGTCATCCCTATTGTGTGCTAGATGTCATAGTACTGGGGAACTTGAACTTTCACAACTTGGCAATACTTTCCCAACTCAAGATCTCTCCACTATTACTGCTATTCCGCCCCCAGCCTCCACAGGGATCCCCTCTGTCTTTCCTGAGATTTCAAGCAATTCTCTTACCTTTACTCTAATTACTCTTTAGATTATATACTCATAATTCCCATATTTTAGATAATCTCCTTTGATGTGGATTTTAAGTGCCCTAGAGAAAGCCTTACCCACTCTTTGAAATAAACTAACATTTTCTTAGGGCACTTTCTCTTTTTTAAAATCCAGCACTACAAATTACACTCCAAGATACAAAATGTGCTCATTTCAAGCATTTATGCATTTCTTTCTTCAAAAAATATAACCACTTTATCCTACCTCAAAGAACTTAAAGAAGCTCCAAAATTCTTTGAAAATGTAGCCCAGGAGTTTAAAAGTAGTAATCAGGAACTCCTGAGCAAACCAATCCTAGATGCAGAAGAATATAGTATAAGAAAACATTATATAGTACCAAGAGTTAGGAATAGGAAAATTTGAAATTAAATGTTGGTTTTACTGCTTACTATCAGAAAATCACTTTCCTTCTGATTGGGTCCCCTGGGCTCTGTGGTCTTAGGATGTTAGGGTACCAGTGAAGAACCCAAGAATCCCAGAGAAATTGCCTCTTTCTACCCTCAGCTCGAGGTTATGTGTGGGGAAGAGGGGAATGGGAGCCACCAACTCTGTAGGGAATGAGTATTGCATTTGCAAATCCAGAAAACCCAGATAGAATTTTGATTCCAATCATTTCCTATCTGTCTTCCCTTGGGCAGACTATTTCACATCATTGGGGATCAGTTTTTCCTCTATAAAATGGCATGAGAATGGAGTAAATGATTTCAAATGTACCCTTTTCAACTCTAATAAATCAATAATACTATAAACCATTCCTTCAACCTGAGGGCATATAAAAGAAGTAGCCGGAATATGTAAAAAAGGTATGTAAAGTAGGATATAAAGCCTTCCTTATAACAGTATTCCCATGATGCTCTTCTTTGTACTCAAATGCTTCATCTCACCCATTTTCCAAGCAATTCCCAATTTTGGGCACCCTATGCCTTCACTTTGAAATCAGCTCTTCTTAGATTAGGAAACAGAGCCTCAGGGGGCTGGTAGATAGATTTCAGAGGGTTCAGGCACTTGAAGGGGGGGGGGAGAGGGAGTACTAATCTTTAATTTTACTGAGAGTCAGTATATTTTCCTTAAATAAAAAGAGTATTCTGAGAAGAGGGTCATAGTCTCGCCAGATTGCCAAAGGGGCCCATCACAAAATAATTTAAGACATGTAGATGGGAGTTTAAACAAAAGCCATTCTCCCAATGCCATTGTGTTCTTAATTAAGAAGTCTTCCCCCCCTCCCCGCCATATGATACTTCATAAGATCAGACTAAGGATCTGCAAGGGGAACTCTGAGATCTCCTAGTCCAATCAGCTTATTCCTCAAATATGGAAAAATGAAGAGCAGAAGGCTCCAAGGCAGGACTGCAGCCCACCAGGGCACTGGGAGGCAACTGCCCATTCTCCTTCATGGTCACTAAGAGAGGGCTGCCCTCTGATTGGCCTTGGGAAGAATGGCTCACGAGGTCCCACCACCAGGGCGGCAGGCTCTCAATTCTGTACTCTTTCCATTAGATGTTTTTATTATGGCATTTGGCCCTGGCTACTTTAGAAGCTTCCTAAGGATCTTCTATACAAAGGCATGGAAATAAGAAATAAAAAGCTGATTCATCCTTGTCATAAACTACATTTTGGCATTTGGTCATTTCAAGTCTTGTCTTAACTCTTTGCGTTCCCATTTTGGGATTTTCTTGGCAGTGACACTGGAGGGAGTTCCCCTTTCCTTCTCCAGTTCCTTTTACAGATGAGGAAACTGAGTCAAATATGATTAAGTGATTTACCCTGGATCGTTAGAAATGTTAGAACTTCAACGTCCTCAAACTCTGGAACTTTCAAAATAGAGATGACAAAGCAGATGCTCTTCTGCTTCTTATGTTCTCTTTTCAAGCCTAATGACCAATAGACACTAGCTTGGTTTTTGCCAGATTAGAAACAGTCAAATAAAAAGACAAGGTAAACAGTTAAGAACGAGTGATAGCTACCACTAGTTGAAAAGAAGTCAGGAAAACTATTTAAAAACCAGCAAGAACTAAAAGATGAGCTTATGTTCATTATGATTAAGGAACAAGGAAGTGCAGATGGGATGTCAGAGCGGAGGAATCCCTGAGCCCGCCCTCCCACATTTTTATGATGCACTAGAGCAAATAGCAGCTCCTGGGAGGGAGGCGTCCGCTCACAGCTAATTAGTGGCAGGCCTGCCCCTGCGGCCAAAGTAACTCTCCTTTGGCTTTCGCACCAGGCCGGGATGCCCATGGAACGGGGAACTAATTGCACAGAAAAATACATCGCTTTATCACTTGTGGGAGCGAGCTTTGGTTAGTTGACTTGAGTAGGGTGGCTCATTCCCGCCCCCCCCCCCCAACAATTCCAAATAAATGAGGTAATCCCAAAGTCTTTGAGACTCTTTCAGATGCGGAAGGGGCTTCCCCAGGCACAGGGAACAAGAGTCACCAGAATGTGATAACATCGCATTGATAACATCCACAACAGAGATCAAAGCACAGGAGCCCAGACCTTCCAAAAGAATCGGGAATTTTCCTTCCGAGCTTTTTTTCTGGGGCTCAGTGACAAACGATCGTGACTCAGATCCCCAACGGGGCCAAGTGGGGAAAGTCCATAAAGCTTGCGGTTGGGTGCTTTGGGCCGAGCCCAGGAAGGGCAGCAGCCGGGCACTTAGACAAACTCAGGCAGAGTTTCCAGATCCGTCCCCTGCCTGAGCTTCCTGTAGATGCAATTTAGAAAAAGTTATTAGCCGCACCCCAGGCAATCTCAGCGATAACTCCATTTTCAGCCCCTTCGGTGCCTGTGAACCACAAAATCCCTATTGAGAAACAATATAATAAGATCTCCCTTGCTCTAACACTCCATGCTTTTTTAAAAACACAGCCCAGATGACCTCTCCATGGATGATTCTAATCACGGCTTCTGCATGGGGAGGACTGTCCTAGATTTAGACTTCATCTTTCTCTAATAACAAACCATCCAAATGGTCTCTTTTGATATCTTTGTCTTTCCCTCTTCTCAGAGGCCCCCTCTCTCTTCCTTGCTCACTAAGAATCCTTTTTAGTTAATAATAAATAAACTAAATAAATAAAAATTAAAACGTAAAAGTTTGGTTCGTTTTTCTATTTTCTTCCTCTTCACCATCTTGGCCCCTCTTCACCCTATCTTGAAGGCTAGAAGGTATCCATTGCCCCAAAGATGACAGCTTGAGCCTGGACCGTGCCATGTGAAGCTTAAAAGAATCAAGGATATTGAGATTAGAAAAAGAAAAATTGGGGTAGGACATGGGGAAAGACAGGCTATCTACCTTTAAATACTGGAAAGGCTGGATGTGTTCTTGCATTAGAATACGAGCAGGGATGGTTTCATACATTTTATTTGTATCCTCAGTGCCAAGCCCAATGCCTGGCAAAAGGGCAAAAATCAATATTTGCGGGTTATTGATGCTTGATTCTGGAGGCACAACCAGGACAAGAGGCACGAGTTGCAAAGAGAAAAAGCTTTGGAATAAGAAAATCGAATCATTCCCACAAGCCTTAAGCACCTACCTTATGTGCCAAGCTTTGTTTTGTTTTGTTTTGTTTTTTAAATTTTATTTTATTTAATAATAACTTTATATTGACAGAACCCATGCCAGGGTAATTTTTTACAACATTATCCCTTGCACTCGCTTATGTTTCGTTTTTTCCCCTCCCTCCCTCCACCCCCCCTCCCCCAAGATGGCAAGCAGTCCTATATATGTTAAATATGTTGCAGTATATCCTAGATACAATACATATTTGCAGAGCCGAACAGTTCTCCTGTTGCACAGGGAGAATTGGATTCAGAAGGTAAAAATAACTCGGGAAGAAAATCAAAAATCAAATAGTTCACATTCGTTTCCCAGTGTTCTTTCTTTGAGTGTAGCTGTTTCTGTCCATCATTTATCCATTGAAACTCAGTTAGGTCTCTTTGTCATAGAAATCCACTTCCATCAGAATACATCCTCATACAGTATCGTTGTCGAAGTATATAATGATCTCCTGGTTCTGCTCATTTCACTCAGCATCAGTCCATGTAGGTCTCTCCAAGCCTCTCTGTATTCCTCCTGCTGGTCATTTCTTACAGAACAATAATATTCCATAACATTCATATACCACAATTTACCCAGCCATTCTCCAATTGATGGGCATCCATTCATTTTCCAGTTTCTAGCCACTACAAACAGGGCTGCTACCAACATTTATGTGCCAAGCTTTGTGAAAAACTCCAGGTGTACAAAGAAAGGCCCAGAGAAATCCCTGTTCTCGGGGCGTTTATGGTGGAAGCAAGGACACAACAAGAAGTAAACAAGACATAGAGGATAAATTGGGGATAACTTAAAACGGAGGCGGTACCATCAAAAGGGCTCCAGAAAGCCTCCTTGCAGAAGTGGGGTTCTAGCTCAGACCCCCAGCCAGGGAAACCACTAAATGCAGTGGGCTGCCCCAGATGGTTACTGAGAAGCACAGAGTTTTAGAACTGCACAAAACGGAGGCATCCTATGAACCACTCTCCATGATCGCACCTGAGTGACTGTTTCCTCCGCTGGTCCAGACCCGGTGGCCTTCGTTCCCTAGGATTCCCTAGGTTAGCACAGGAAAACAGCCAAGATACTGGGGACGCCGGCCTTTCAAGGACACCAAAGAGTAGGGGAGATGTCCGGCTGATGCATTTCGCCCCTTGACCAGCTCGTTTTCCCTCATCACTCATTACTTTGATGTCACCTTTCCCTTCAGGTCTTCACCTGTTATTTGTCTTTCTCGCATCTCTTTTGCCCCCACGCTAACTTGTCTGTCTCAGTTTCCTCAAACAGGATCACAATTAAAACTCTCATAGGGTTATTTGTTGTACCTGAGATAATATCTATAATAGTGTGGGCTCAGTGCCTGGCAATTCTTTAAAAACTTTAGAATTCTAGGACTTACAGCCATAGATTATTATTACTAAAAGGTGAGGTCTTTGTTTTAGGGGGAACTTTAGGGTCATTAAAATCATTTTCCAATTTCCCAAAGGCAACTAAATGTTCTCTCGTCCTCCTCTTCTATTCTGGACCCAACAACTCTACTACAGGGTCTACCCAACATATAAATGTATATTTATATATAAATGTATATAGTACTTGTACACTAAAAAAAAGAAGGAAGGGAAAGGAGAGGGAAGAGAAATATAACAGAATAACTGACTCCACTCAATGGTTCTTTGATCATTAAGGTAGCCAGTGAAAATCAATGGCCGGTGGCAAAGCTCCTGTTGATAAAGTCCCTCCACGCTTGAGTAGGTGATTACCGAATTACTTGAGTCATTTTCAGCTAATATTCTGGGTAACAAAAATTCCCAAGAGGAAGATCTTAATGGAGATGGTAAATATTAATTGAAATTCTTAAAATTTCTAAAATGCCTTGGTGACTAAGAGAGACGTTATTTCCTTCTGAATTCAGTGCTCATCTCAGTAAAACATCTAAGGTGTATATCCTGTTTCTGAAGTCGGTGAGACATAACTCCAATGTCTTTATTTCTATTCACAGGCAATAGTTTCGAATGACCTTTTAAGGAAACTCAATTACATGCTATGCAGGCTTCCTCTGGGATTCAGTCAGCTTATACTAGGGTAGATGTGGCTGCATTAAGCAGAATGTCATAGTCAATCGCACTCCTCAGAGTCCTGCTGTCCAAATCTCATTATTTCGGGCCTCTCAGTTATCCATCCTACACAGGGTTATTAAGCAGCGTCTACAGCCCATCTTTCCCTGGCACACCAGGTCATTTCAGGGCAATTAGGTTTGGAAGGGATCCATTTATAAGTTTCAGGCTCAATTATCAAACATGCTATATTTAATAAACACTGGCACCAAACTAAAAACATTAGCTGCTCCTTTTTAATAGAACAATTATAATTCAGAATTTCATTCATAGATTTCTATCGGGGATGATTATTTGAACCAGGATAGTCACTTTATCAATATTCGGCTTCAAGGTTTCTGGTTCTCAGAAATACTCTGCAGAGTCATTTATTTCTTCAACTTAAATGGTTATCCATAAAATCTAACAAAAAAGAGATTCTGATCCTTTGTCCTGTTTGGCCCATTTAAAGCCGTTCCAATTGATAACTGTGGCTTTGAGGTTTTAAAATTGGTTTTATGACCACCTGTAATGAGTATACTTGGTTTTTCTGGCCACCAGAACAAAGTTATCTTTCTGACAAGGAGCTCAACAGGACAATCTCAAGCCCAAGCCTCCTCAGATATCCTCCTCAGCCTGAGCCCTAAGGTAAACAAAAATATCCTTTCTCTGGAAAGAAGACTAATAGGTAAGATAGAACATCTGATAAGACCTTCTCTCTGCCCAAAATCGAACTCCCCTATTCATAATATGAACAGTATGAAAAGCTAGACATGGGGGGAGGAGAGAATTCTGGACACAGACCGAGTACAGCCAGACCACTCACATTTGGCCACTGCTTCTCCAGCCAAAGTACATGTCATCTGAACGTCGTAGCCATTTGCTGTTCTGCCTAGGCCATTTTCACTGCTTACTCTTTGAGTGCCTTCGTGCATTTAACACCACAAATGTCTCTTAAGTGCCCACAACCAGCAAGACATTGCTCATGGTGCTGAGATATAAAGGTGATCCAGACCCTCTTTGGCAGCTTACAATCTAATAGAAGCAAAGATAATGGGGGAGTGGGGAAGGAAGGGGCTCAGGCAAAGCGCTGCAAGAAATACAATATGCTCAGAGAGCTTTAGTTCTTTCCCTTTGAATCCAAATTTTAAAGCCCTGCTCGCCTGACATAGGTACCATTCCTCCTTCCTCGCCTCCTCACTCGGGGTCTCTATGATCATGGCAGCCAACAACAAATGTGTGGGGAAGAGAGAAAAGTGGGGGGAAGCAGGGCAGGGTAGAGAATGGGAAGGAAGAAGAGTAGTAACCATGGGAAGATTCATAAAGAAGTTCTTCCAGTTCAAAACTCTACGTCCCCATGATCTTCTAGATGACTTACTCAGTGCTTACACAGCCAGGAGCAAAAGCCAGGTTGTGAATCATCTAGATTGGTGTTTGTGTCAAAATGCACACAAAGTCCATTGCAAACCCTAAGGTTCTGTCATTCAACAGACAATTCTATCATTAGAGAAACTTATCTAGGTGCCTTAGAGGCTAAATCTATATGTCACGTGGTGTTTGTGGGGAAGGGGATGATGGGGCAAGGGAGGAAGGCCCCTTTGTGTTCAGGTAAATATTCAGATTCACTCAGCTAAAATTTGACCTTTAGGTTGGAAGAACTGGACTGACGAGGTAATCAAAGCCAACCTCTCATTGAGCAGAACCGGTGGGGTTCTCCAAGCCAGTTTCCCACCAGTCAACAACAGAACTGGAGGCCCCGGGTCCCATTTATCCAGAGTAAATGTTCCTTCCACTGCACCACAACACTCAGGCCCCCGCTTACCTTTAGTCATGAGAAAAGCTCTCTCAGGTTATTTAAAAAGGCTTTATGCTCCCCAGACTTTATAACTTTAACAAGATATGGTGCTGGTCTTCAGTCCAACTCTCCCTGACCCTATTTGGGGCTTTCTTGGCAGAGATACTGGAGAAGTCTGCCATTTTCTTCTCTGGTTCTTTTTACAGATGGCTTACGTACAGAGGCAGGCTGGTAAGAGCCTTGCCCAGGTCAAAAAGCTAGTATTTGAGTCTTCCTGACTGCAGGACCAGAACTCTATCCTCTGTGCCATCCAACACAGGACGCTGATCTCCAAATAAGCTAGAACTCATGGGGATTTTGTTAAAAGTCTGTTATTCTGGTAATCCTTCCTGGAAGGGTTAGCTAAGTGCCCTCTCTTTATAGAAAGCGTCTTTGATGATTGAAATCACACTAAATGTTCCCCTTTCCCATCTTGATCATTATTTCTCCCACACCTGAATGTGTTTAATGAGTATTTACTTATACTCCAATTAGCTTTTGGTCCCATACTACGGGAAAACTTCCCAGCAGGAGATGGGTGCGATCAGAGCTTCTCAGAGGGTGTGTTGGCTGCCAGATAGCCAAGTTTCCACCAGACGTGCCGTGAATTGTCTGTGAGAGCTACAAACTCAGTCCATGCACAGGTCTCCCCGTGGAATCCCACAATTCTGCTGGGCACAGGCTAATAACGTGCCATGGTAAAAGAGGCGCTGAATGAGAACCATCTCCAAGTGGAAACAGGCTGCCTGGGAATACTGGGGGCCCTCCGCAACATCAGAAGTTTTCTAGGGAAGACTGAATGGCCATTTGCCAAGGAGTGCTGTAGAGCATCCCTGTTCAGATGTCGGATGGCTAAACAGCCTCCGAGGGCCTTTTCAACTGGGAGATTTTGTGAGCTATGACAATCGAAAGTGAGAAGGCTTGGTCTTCCCAAGGTCTCAGAGCTGCTAGCAGCAGAGATCACACTGGTGTCCAGGACTCCTGACTCCCTGGGCCAGAAATAAGTTTTTGCTTATACTGTAACAGATACACAGGAAGCACTCAATAAATATTTGGTCAATTAAATGGGACTGAGTTATAAATGAGACCGCAGTATAAACATGTCTTCAAGCACTTTTAGTGACTTCTTTTGGACAAGATACAAGTCAGACAGACTCAGATTTCAGTGAGGTCAGTGGGAGATGGCTGGTTGGCCACTTGATGTTTCTTTAGGGGGGTCTTAAAGCTTCTGTGACAATTCCTTATTCCCCAAATCCCCAGTCTCCTTAAGTAGTTTCAAACAATATTTCCCAATTGGGAATCTCTAGGAACAGTGACAGAAGAATTAACCTAAAACCAGAAGCCAATTTGACCCTGGGAGCCAAAACTATTCCTTTAATCCTTGTTTGAAAGTTTTCTACCTGGGAAAATTACATGAGTTTTGTTGTTTGAATAAAAATGGCATTCTGGGGCTGAAGGACATCTAGAAGAAAAAGGTTATGGATTGAATAGTAAAGACCATGATTCTTGTACAGCTGTAAGTTTTACAAACTAATCTGCTCTCAGTGATGGCTAAATGGCTCCCTCATAAAGAGAAAAGGACATTTATGAGGCAGGCATTCAATGCTTTCTGCAATCTAGCAAGGACTTAGCCTTCTAACAACTTTTGTACAACTCATCTTTACTGCTCCCTGAATTCTGGCTCAAATGCGCTTGTCCCAGTGTGTATGGGAGGAGGAATCAATGGGTTTACAGGGAAGATGAATGTTTCCATCACAGCAATGTTCCACAGAGAGGATTCTTAAAAGGGTCAGACTGAAGCCTGAGGGAGGAGGAGACCATCCTCAACAGAAATCACTCAACAAAAGACATTCCCGCAAAACAGGTTTTTCAGACTAAGATGGTCTTCACTGCTGTAGGCATTTATCTCTCTCTTTCCTGTTTCTTTGCATTTCTTCCTGGGTCTTAAAAATCCTTAGGTCACCCCAAAGTCCTAGCCTCTCCTCTTCCCCATCTCTTGGTTTGCATCCTATACCACCTTTAAATGGCAGTTTAATTGCAATATTTTTCATGAAACCATTTTTGAACTGCCTGATCCAGAATGAAATGGAAGTCTTGGAAACTATCGTAGCATTTTGTGACTTTACCATGCTCAAAAAATGCATCTCTGCAAGTCATTAGAATGTCCTCCTCTAGAAGGTGAGCTCCTGTCCTGGGCTGAAAGATTCCCTACCTCCTCCACCTCTGCATCCCTAACCACCGGACCTGAGTACATGGGAACATGTGGAGGATCTGTGGCTTGGCCAGTGTCGGGCTTCCCTTCACCAAAAATGCCCATGGAGAGCCCTCTGTGCCTTAGGAGGGGGATCTGGGAAGTTTTTGTATAGTTTTGTATAGACTCCATTTCCCACAATGCTTAGGAAAAAGAAACTTCACTTTGGGGAGGATGAGGGTAGGGAATGGGATTGGAAAAAGAAATGTTACTCTGTGAACTACATTTGTGAAATCCATTTTTATTCCCCTGTGGCCAAAGTGATGAGATCCTCCAACTGATCTGGTCTAGGCTTCAGGACAGATACTCAGCAGTCTCCAGGCTGTTTGTGTTGGGGGAAAGAATGGGGAGTAGACCTGTAAAGGACTTTCAGATGGAAATCCTTTCCTCTGATTCAGATCCATCACTAACAAAATCGGAGCCTTGCCTTTGGCCCTGAGGCTGAAACCCTAACCCAGGTCTTCCTGGCTCCGAGAACAATTTTCTATCCAGCATGGCAGCCTTTCCTACCAACCCTGATAACTTGCAGGTATACATTCACTCGCTATAATTCACTCCTCTCCAGTAATGCACAGGAGAAGCATCTTCCTTGCACCCACCTCCTTGAATGAGCTGCTACTGATGCGGGAAAGATTCCTTTCTAGATTCCCAGCCTCTCCTAGTTAATAATGTAAATGGCCCTTTAACTCACAAATCCCGGTCCCTTTGAATTCCAATAGAAGATCTGACCTGTTCCCAGCCCTGCCCGGATATGAGCCAACTTTGGGGCTACACCCGAAAGCCCCCGAGCTAAGTCTCCTATGATAAAAAGGCCACGCTGGGAACCCCTCTTGGCAGAGATTCCAAACATGGCTACCATGTGAGGACCCTCTGTCCACTGGACCCTCTGTCCAGTGCCCTCCTTATCTCTACCTTTGCCTATACTTTAACTTTGCTTATCTAATAATAAACCTCTTTTATCAATCTAGCTCTCCAGGCCAATAAATGCTTTTATTGGGAACTCGCGCCGCTACTAGACCCCCTTGCGCCGAATCTGTACCCAAACCTGCCACTAGACCTTAACCTTAATTTCATTTAGGTTCCCCAAAGCTAGACCTCAACACTACCACAGCCTAAAGTCACCTTCCTTGCCATGAATGTGTCCCCGTGTCCCTTCTCCAAGCCAGCCCTCCATCCCTTTATCTTCTGAATTCCCCAAAGCCAGATCTCCTGGGAACATTCCTGGAGGAGCCTTCCTTTTGGTCTCCGAGAGTGATCACCTCCCCCCGTTGCCATCCCCGCAACAAAGCCAGGACCTGGAGCTGCAACCCCTTGCTGAAGGTTTGTGGAAATGCCAAGGAAATCTGGAGAAAAGCATAAGAAAGCAACCTCCCGAGATTCCCGAGCACTGGGGAACACACATCCCCTTGGAAAGGCGCACCAGGGCTGCTTGATCCCGCTGGCCACAGGAACCACAGAGTCAGTTTGTGAAGGTTAAATGATCGTTTGATAGGGGGCCCACCAAAAGCTACTTCCCCCCAAGCGGGTGCATTTTCAAGTTTACTGAATTACAAAGTAAAAGCCTTTTCCACTTCCGGTGCGAGTAAAACATCCCAGACTGCCAGGTAGTTGGCTAGACTTAAAGCTCTCCGGGGAAGAACATTTCCCAATCTCCTTCAATAAATCCCCTTCTAAAAGTAAAGGTTTTCAGCTCTGAAAACAAGCCCTGATAGCTGTCCTGCTGCTAAATTGTAAACCCATTTTCTCTCTCTCTCTCTTTTTTTTTTGGTTGTTCCTCAATGAAGATGCTGACCAGCTGCCCTCATTTTTTTATTCAACCATCTTCACGTCCTTGAGGACAAGTCTCTTGTGACCAGTTTACTTAAAATGCTAGATTGTCGCATTCAGAGTCTTTAAATTCTAAAAGTCTAATTTATTCCATACATATAATAATATATATAATAAATAAAGATATAATAAATAAAAATATATGGAATAATAAATAAATATATACGGAATAAATTAGAAAATAAAGGTAACGAAGTACACACACACACACACACACACACACACACACACACACACGAAATATCCCAAATCACTCAAGTATTTGGCCTAACAATCTACACAGGAAAAACCAAGTGGATGCAGAATGGCTTTTATTCAGATATTAATGAACATCCCACGGAGCTATACAAACATCTTCTTAGACAATGTAAATGGAAAACAAGCTCGTCCCAGAACCGAACAGCAGAGCTCTCAGGAACACTCCATTGGAAAATTTAATATGTATTCCTAGCACCCAGTATAGTGCCTGGTACAAAAGTGGATGCTTAAAACCCTGTAGATTGATTTAAATTGTCTGATGCTTTTAATGGTACCAACCTTATACCTAAAACTATAAGCCTGCCCAGTAAATGCAGGCAGAATTTATCTTGACATCAATCCATTTAGCTTCTTAGCATTCATTCAATAAATAGTTAAGTGTTTAAAGATTAGTTTAATTTAATTAGGCATGGTACAAAGAGCCTTGAATGGGAAGCCCAATGATCTGGATTCTAGTTCGAGTTCTCTTAGCACCCATTATGTGATCATGAGAAAACTGATGAATGATGAGCAAAGCTCTTAAGGACAGAAGATCATGGCTTTAGAACTGGATGTCCAACACACTCATTTAAAAGAGGAAGCTGATACCCAGGGAAATTAAGTGATTTGCCGAGAGGGACAATTAATAACTATCTGAGGTAGAATTGGAACCTGTCTCCCTGACTCCAGGTCAACACCATCCACCTACTGTGCTTCCTTCTCATGAAATCTCTGCTAATTCCCCCAAGCCTGCTGACCTCCATTGTTCCTTGTACACATCTACATGATTCACCAACACTTTTTCTCTGAGGGGATTAGAGCCCAGAATTGCCCCAACAGACCAGGGTACAAAACTAAATCCCTGGGAGCCAAGGACCTGACAACATGATTTCTTAAGCCTAGTAATTCACTCTCTGCTCCCTCTAAGCGCTACGAATACCTGTTACGGAGACCCTTTCTTCCTCTCTTAGTAGCATCCAGGAAGAAAACTTTGGCATACTGAAAAATGTCAGTCCCAGGCAATAAAGAATAAATATAAATAAAGGCAGAATATTCCTTAACTTCGAGCTGCTCAGAAGTTAGGCTGGGAATGAGAAAATTCATGAATACTATAGCATCAAATGCAGAAACTCAGACCCATGTTGTTCAAGTTCCATCATGACCCTCAAGAGTCTTTTTTCTTGTTTTATTCCAACAAGACCAGGAAAGCTCCTCAATTTACATAGCTCTTCCTGCTATGTAATCATATTTATTACTAATCATATTTGTTTTTACATGTTGGACTTGGAGGGAAAGTTTTCTCAATCTCGCTGTAATTTAACTGGATGCATCTTAGATTTAATCACCCTATGTGGCCCAAAGATCAGATAGATTAAGCTTCCTGGTAGAGGAGTGGTTCGGGTATCTCCATATCAGATTTTAGCCTGAAACCAGTTTGACCTGGGGCCCCTTTCTGTGGGGCTTGTTCATCGCTGAACACGCCATGTTTTTCTGATACCGTGGGCAGCAGGGACCGGGAAGCAGCAAACCAGAAAATGTATCTGGATGCTTGGCTCCCAGGAGGGCATCAGGTCTTATGGGTCCAGCACAGACCTTGAAAGCCCAGAACTGTGGACTCCAACCAGTATTTGCGACGCGACGTGACATTTTCTATCTACCCGCCATGCGAACATGGGAACCATTCTTGGGCAATATTTCATGGCCAGAATCATTCTACTGAGCCAGCTCCTCCTGCTCTCAAACCCCCTGCCCAGGGACCAGTGACAAATGGGATGGCTCAGAAAGTCCCCAAGATGCCCAGTGCTCTCCGGAGGCTTGCTACAGTTCTTGATTTTCCCTTAGATTTTCTCTAACCGGTTCACAATGACAGGTCCAAGTTCCTCGAAGAAAGAACCAAAACTCTGGCTTACCAAAAGGCAAGACCTTCTCAGCAGGATCCGCTCAGAAGAGACCAATCACTTTCCACCATATGTATGGAGGGAAAGAGTGTCAGATTTAGGCAAGGGGGATCCAGACTGGAGTCTTAGCTCTGCTATACAGTCTGATATCCTCCTAAAATGGGAGAACTGGATGACTCCTAAGGTCTTTTCCAACTGGAGGGCAACAAGCTCCCAAACTAGAATAAATATGATTTAATTATGTAACCAAACCGCCCTCACATCAGCATTTCCAAGTATCTTACACTCATTTTCTCAATGGAAGCTAACAAAACTGGGGCCAGGTAAGTAAGACTGAAAAATAGCCTTTAAATGGTCGATTTTTTCAGAAAATCCAATAATGTAGGTGGATTATGCTGGAAGTTGTACAGATAAGAGGACTTGCTAAAAATCAGCCAGGGAGGTTTGGGGGCTCTCTCATTTTAGGAAGAGGAAACTTGAGATTAAATGATTTATCCCGGGTCACACTGTGCTAAAACTCCAGCCCAGACCCCCCAACCACCCTTAAAGAATTAGCTAACTTGAGCAGGATTTGAACTCTCATTTTCCTGATTAAAACTCCAACACTGCTCTCCCTGGCTACTAGGTTTATGAAACATTTTGCAAATATGATCACATTTTGTCCTCACAACAATCCTCAGGAGGCAGGTGTCATTATCTCCATTTTGCAGATAAGGAAACTGAGGCAAAGATCAACTACCTTGCCCAAGGAGAGTTGCTAAATTTAGGGGTTGGTTTTGAACTCACGTCTAGGTCCAAGCTCCATCACCCAGTTGTAGAGTATTAGAATTTCTCCATTAGAGATGAGGTGGCCAAGAGACAGACCAGAAGCCGAGCTGGTCCCCTTCAGGGGGACAAAGCCGCCTTAGGGTGGACGTCCCCTTCGGGAAAGCACGTGCCCTGCCCATGGAAGCTGGCACTCAGCTGCCCCCCTCCTCCTTCATGTGGTTTACCCAATACAACTTCCTACACAGCCAGGCTGGGTGAGTAAACACTTTAAGCAGAATTAAGTCAACAACAAGGGCACCTCGTGTTTATTTACAGGAAGTAATCCTTTGTACAGCACTTTCCCATAATCACCAGGGGGAGAAGTGCTTTCTCCCTCAAAGAGGAGGAAGTTGTGCCCCAAGGGACCCACTGCAGAGACCCTAGGAAGAAGTCCAGGTCTCCATCTGACAATCTACCCAATGCACCACGGGCTTACAAGTAACCCTGGGGGCAGCTCCCTGCCCCCCGGGGAGCCTGCCAGCCTGCCCAGGCCTGGGCCACCTCCATGGGTCTTTTGCTAAATCTGTGTGATGAGCACAGAATCCCTGCCTTCCTTCCCCACAGCCGGTATACACTCAGTTTGCCCTAGGAAGGCATGTGTGAGATAGATAAGATTAATTCAAAGGAGCTCAATATTTAAAAGCCCACAAGCCAGATAGGAACAGGATTTATAAACCCTTTTCTAGAGCTATTTGTTTACTGTTATTCAATCCCAGCCGGGAGTGATGGATTGAAAGCTGGCCTCCCTATAAAAGAATAGCGGAATTGAAAGTGCATTTACTGAGCACTTATACCCTGGGGATCAGAGCAGAACAAGGTGGAGAGTCCTGGCTTTGAAGGGACCCACACTCTAATTAGAAGCAACAAATAAAAGATAATTCATTTACAGGGAGGAGAAAGGTGCAGAAATCCTAAGGATGCAGCTGGGGAGGGGGTGGCCCAGGGGTCCCTTACATCCCATCTTTGACACACGGTTATGTGACCCTAGGCAAGTCACTTATCAATTTTTCCTGACCATAAATTTCAGGCAGCCAATTAACAAAGCTTGTTAAGCGTTTAAC
This sequence comes from Antechinus flavipes, assembly GCF_016432865.1. Lineage (NCBI taxonomy): Eukaryota > Metazoa > Chordata > Mammalia > Dasyuromorphia > Dasyuridae > Antechinus > Antechinus flavipes. The sequence continues at coordinate 7,809,786 of NC_067403.1, forward strand.
ATTTTCCAGCCCTATACTGGATAATAGAGATAAAGAAGTGAAATTGTCCCTGCCTTACAGTCTATATCAGCAGAAGGAGTCTCCATAATTGGTTTTTGAACAAGAAAGTCCAGCTTCAAAAAGACTATCTACCTCTCAGAGTTGTGTGGATCCAATAAGAAAATGTTTGTAAAGTACTTAGTAGAATGCTCGGCTGATAATTAGCACTTCAAAAACATCAACTATTATTATTGTGGAAATATACATTTCACTTGTGCATTGATTTTTTTCAAAGAAAGCAAAATTTAAGTATTTTTACCATTTCAAATGACCAACTATCCATTTTTATCATCTAGCTACCCACAAATTACAGAATTTTCCAGGGGTTGAATTACCATGAACATCTTGTCCCATCCATATCCAAAAAGGAATCTTGAAGGCTTCCAGTAAGAACCCAGTATTTCCCAGAGCAGCCCATTCTACTTAGGGATGGAATCCCAATTGTTAGGAGGCTTTTCCACACCAAGTCTAGATTTGGTCTGATCCAGTGTCCATACATTCCTCCTCCTCCTATCCTTCACGGCCCCAATGAACAAATACTCCCCCCCTTGTCCATGGAAATCCTTCTAACACTTAAAGATCTAACCCTGTGAAGTCATTATCTTCTTTCCTCAAGATCAAACTACCTCCAGTTTGAATTAAGCAATTCTGGATTCATGAGACAAAAATCAAAACAGCAGGTTGATCGTTCCCTAAAGAATTTAGATCATATGGTCCAAGTACAAGGAGGCATTTTTGGAAGTGGGAATTTATAGGACTCAGTGACTGGTTCAAGGTCAATCAGGGGTGGGGAGGAATAGAAAATAGCTCCCGAGGCTTCAAGCTTGGAAGAATGGTGGCGTAAAGGACTAAAACAGGAAATTTCGGTGAGAAAGATGGGAGGAAAAAGAAAAGGGCACAGAGGGATTAGGAAAAATAATGGAGAGTTCAGTCCCGCATCCATCTAATTTAAAGGAGATCCAAATAGCAATCAAGCTAAACAAACCTACTATCTGGCTAATTCTGGCAAAATAAAAGACTTCATCCCTGAATTATGTGAATAAGTTGGTTGTATAAGAGTAACTATAAATGGTTTCATTGAGGCTTGCCCATTTTGATTTACCAGTTTATAAAACACCCAATAGACTGCATGAAGAAGTGGATTGTGCTTTAATATCCACATAGGCACATCCTTAATAATCACAACAGATCTTCACATTTATCTGTGTTGGACTTTTGCAGCTCAGCAGAATAAGTGAGACGAGTAAGTCATCTCCCACGAGATCACTACAGGGCAGTTATCTCATTTATGGAGCTATAAAACCAGACTGAAAAGTAGACATTTTCCACATCCACAGTATTTAGGGAGGAAAAGTGACCTGCAGCAGTGTCTTTGAGAACATTTCTTTCTCCTTTTTGTTGAAAGTGTGAGAAAGCACGATTTGAACCCTTGGAGAAAAGTAGTGTTTAGATGTTCGGAAAGACAATTTTGAGGGTTTCTTCCCCTCCCAAAGAGAAAAATAATGAATGGTTGACAAAAGCTTCTCTCATGACGTTAAGTAGCCACTGATTGGTTAAGGATAGAAATAGGAGGAATCTCATTGTGTTCGGTATCATCCTTGTGAATTAGAAGTTGCAATAATAAAAGTCATATCAGAAGGCATTAACAGGGGAGTTGTTGCAAGGTAAGGAGTTGGAGAAATGGTTAACAAGGCATCTGTATTCTAAGCCATGGGATGGTAGCATTTAGATAGCTTGAAATAACCTTAGAAATTGAATTCATCTTTAGGAGGATGGAGGCCCAATGAAGTTAAGTGAGCTCATGTGTCTCATAGACAGAGAACAAAATCATATCCCCAAAGTCGAAATTTCATGGTCTTTTCACTCCACTACAACTTGTGTGTGTGTGTTTAGTAAGAGCCTTTAAATAATTTATCTCACAATTTGCTCCATTGGGCTTCCCTCCATATACTCACGGCTCCATTTCTTAAGCTTAACTGCATCTCTTCCCCCAAAATAGATGGAATGAGATTGAAAATATAAATCGACTGGAGAATCATTAAAGGAATTCTTGAGGAAAAAAGTTAGGTGGGTCTATTACATCATTAAGCTTTGGAGTTTGACCTCAATAAGCATTCAATGACCATCAGGGTCAGACCCAGGGTTGGCCCCTCTGGCCACCATCTTATCTTTGGCCCATCTCCAGTCTGGCCTCGGGTGAATTTCCTTTCACTTTATCCAGCAAGGTCACTTCCCCTAAGTGGGGACTTCCCAGGTTAGAAAGTAAACTCCCTGAGGGCAGGGATTGTTAAAGCTTTGCATTTCTACCCCAGCACTTAGCACATTCAATGCTAATTAAGTGTTTTCTCTCTCTCCCTTCCCTCCCTCTCTTTCCTCGACAAGCCTTCAGGGAAAGGAAGATCTCTAACAATTCTGGAGGCACTGCTTCGATTCCAAACTCTTTTTTATAAGTCAGTTTTTGAGGAGCATTTTTTTTTCTTATTTTTCTCGGAACTGAGTCCTAAGAAGCCAGAGCTGTTCTCCCCAAGATCTAATCTTTGTCTAACTGGTCCCCAGCTGACTACAAGGGGAGGGTGGTTTTCTGACGGGTCTCAGAAGGGAATGACCCAGTCCTTCTTTGCAAGAGGGCGCTGGATAACTAGCAGCACCAGAGGTCACCTTAAGAGATCTTCCAGGCCACTCGAGTGCCTCCACAGTCCCATTTGTTCCCCAGGAGCTCCAGGAGGCTTAGAAACAGCTCAGACTAGTTCAGCAGCCACTTTTAGCCAGAATCTTAGAGAAAGTTCTTAAATGGCTTAGCCCAGTGATCCATGGCCCACAGGGAGCACGGAAATCTGTTTAGGGTACGAAGCTTCAATATTCTACTCTTTTTCTCCACAAACCAAATGGTGAGGAGTCGGCTCAAGAGCTAATCGAGACCCCAAATCCCTCCCCCTGATTTTCCAGCTCCTATTTTCGGCCTCCATCATTGTCCATCCCCATCATCCTCCTTGTACCTCTTGTTTATATAGCAATGACTAGTGCCAGGCTCTTTGCTAACCTCTCTGCAAACATTTCCTCTTCTGATCTTCGCACCGACCCTGGGATACGGATGCTGTTATTACCTCCATACTGTCGCTGGGGAAACCAAGGCAGACCGAGGTTAAAGACACAGAGCGGCTCGTTCTCTGACGAGTTTAACCTCCTCTTCCTCATCCTCAGCCTGCTTCTGCCTCAGCCCCGCAGCTGGCCAGCCCTGGGAGGCCCCCAGAGAGCATGAGAGCCCTCAGCCTTGTCTGGCCTCTCTTGCAGCTGCTGCTTCCCCGCCCTCCCTTAGACTGCATCTGTCCCTACAGCAGACAGCTGTGGAGGGCAGGGTGAGGGGAGAGGGACCAGTAGCCACGGCTGCAGTGGAGCCAGGGCTGGACGCTGCCGGCGTAGGGAGGAGGGGAAGCTCAGGGGCCGCGTTGTATCCCCACAGCCCCACTCTCCGTAGTACCGGCCAGGCAGTAATGCTTAGTATTTATGGAGAAGACCATATTTTTAAATCTATAAAATACAATCCCAAGGACTCGATGATGTAGAACTGGAGGAGGCAAGTAAGAGACACAGTTAGTTGGAGTCATGGCTTACAGACTCCTTCCCCGGCACCTCATCGGATAGCATGGCGGCTGTCCAGATTGTCTTGTGCGGAACAGGCTGTTGCTGTGTAAATAGTCGCCCCGTTGCCACAGTAACTCACTGTCCGGCCGAGGGAACATCCCCGCCAGGAGAAGCCCTGGATTGGGAGTCTGCGGACCTAGAACAGAAAGTCGGGATTCTGCCCCTGGGCCGCAGACTCTCATTCGGGTCAAGTCCAGAATCGTTTCCTCTCTTGCTAAAGTCTTTAACTTGGGGTCAAACGTCAGTTCCCTAAGGGCAGCGTGAGGGAGGAGGATGGTCAGCAGCAAGCAGTTTACTGGGGGAACCTGGGCTGTGATGGACCCCAAGCCCGCCATGAGTCAGTGGCCTGCATTAGGAAACGCGGGGCTTCCAGAGACAAGGAGCCGACTCCCTCTGCCCCTGCCCACTCGCCTCTCTGCAGTCCAGGTCTGGGCACTGGGGCCTGAGGAGTCCGTTAATCTAGATGGGACCCAGACAACACGGAGGCCGAGGGAAAGGGCTGGTGATGTTTAACCCGTGGGAGGAAATGGCTTAAGAAGGTCATGGTCACATCCAAGCCCCCACGAGATGTTCTTGGGGAAGCGGAACGAGGCTTTGGGGCATCCTGGGGAGAACAGGAGCCACAGCGTTAGGTTTGAGGGCAGGGAAACCTCAGTGGGGTCTGAGAGCCGGAGGGACTGGCCGCCCGCTCTGTCCAAACCGAGTCAGACAGGGAAGAAATCTCCACCATGGCCCCCGGCTCCTGCTGCTGCCTCCGAGGAGGGGGGCCAGGGCAGCCCTGGGCTTACACTTGCCTCTCTGCAACTTCCCTGTTGCTCCACGTTCTGCCTCTGACCCCAGCGGGGCCAAACTGACCCAGAGCAGCCCCTGTTCCCCAGGGGGCCCTTCAGTTACTTGCACACAGTCTCACGTCCCCGAGTCCGCCTCCCAAAGGCCATGGGACCCCACACAAACAGAGGAGCAAAGCAAGCTGCCCCCACCCCCAGCTGTGCTTTATCAGTCCCTCCCACCAACTAGGACATGAGCTCAACGCCCCAGGTGAGAGCCGTGATCACCTCCCTGTTTCTGCTTTCCAACAAGCACAGCGGTCCAGAAAGTGCCCAGGCCGCCCGGGGAGCCGGGGGTCTCCGCCCTCATCGGGGGTCTCCAAGCAAAGCTTCTCGGGCTCTGGTCCGAACCCGAGTGTCAGTCTGGGCTTTTTGGTACCAGATCCTTAGCATCTCTCGAGCCGTGGGCCTCTGGCACCGAGTGTTTGCAAAGCACTTGACAAAAACTTGAAGAACCGTACACAGTGGCTCCAACTTGACCTCTGAGTGTTTTAGACTAGACTTGAGGATTGATTGGCATGGGGAACTCCCAGAGAAGACAAGCCCTCCCCCTAGGCAGGTTCTGCCAAATTCTCAAAGCCTCAGAAAGCTGTGAGCGCAGCCCAGGGGGTAAAGCGTCTGCCTCAGAGACTTGGATTCATGAGGCTGGGAACACGACTTGTCTTCCTGGGGAACTCTTCCAAGGCAATAACTGAACTACAGCCTCATTAACCTCTAACTAGCCGGTGCCGGAGTTAGGGCCCTGGGCTTTGAGTTAGGAAGACCTGAACTTCAATCCAGCTTCATCAACTTCCTACTTATGTGACTATGAACAAGGACTTTGAGCTCCCCTTCAATTTTCCCATATTTGAAAACCTTTGAATACTATAATTGCTAGTGATTATTATTATTATTATTATTATTAATATATTATCTCATTTAAGTACCACAGCAACCCTAGGAGGTAGGCGCTCCAAGCATTAGTATCTCCATCTCACAGATAAGGAGCAATCGAAATGATTTGTCCATAATCACAACTAGTAACAGTGGCAAGATTTGAACCAGTCTTTCAGACTCACTACTTAAGTATTAGTTAACCCACTTACCCACCTCTAAGGAGCCTTCCTTTATTCTCCCCACTCATCCTTTCCCTAGCTTCCCTCTCTTCCCCCCCAAAAAGCAGAGATCTCCCACTGCATCCAGGACCATCCCCATCATCCTGATCTCTCTCTGGCCACTGGACCCAGATGGCTCTGGAGGGGAAAGTGAGACCAGTGACCTTGCCCAGCCCCCCTCCCTTGGACGTCACTTCTCTGATGTCATAGTCTTTGAGAAAGAGGGACAAAGAACAATATTCCCCTATATCCCAGACACCAAGTCCAGGCACTGAGAATACGCGGAAAAAGTGAAAAAGTTCTTACTCTCCAAGAGCCAACTAACATACGGACGATGAAGCAAATAGAAAATAGTGTGATTTCAGTGAGATGGGACTCTACAGGTGGGGAGAAGGCCGTTCCAAAATGGCAGAGAAGAGGAATACATCCCAAAATGTATTGGGGGAAGGGGGGACAGCCCGAGCACACAAAGGCAAGGGACAAAGTCTGTGGACCAGGGGTAGCTAGATCAGTAGAGCTGGAAAGATGGGAAGATCTCTGGGAATGGGAAGATATGTCATAGTATAGAGAGGCTGGAGAGAGACTGTGCTTAAAATACCAGATAAGAGAGTGGGCATTTTATACCAGAGGTAATAGTGAGCTACTGAAGCTTACTGAGCATTTTATCCAGTTATGCAGCCCTTTCTTTATTACAGGACTCCAGGAGGTAAAATCTCTCTCTCCCGTCTGTCCTTTAAAGTGTGGTGTACTTGGTGAATATTACATATAAAAACAATCAAACTTATTAAAAAAAATGGGTCAGGGAAACAAGTTGGTTAAGTGGTCACCCTTTCAACAACAGGTTATTTGACACAATCTAAGCAATGTTTTTTCCTTCAGTCTTCCAGCTTGATGCTAAAACATTTGGGACTTCTTTTTTTTGAAACTGGAAGACAAAAATATCGATGAAGATTAAGAAATAAACTGGGCCAAAGCTCAGAGATTATATTCAGACTGAAGTTCTTCTGAAGCCCCAGTCTAATTAACAGCAGACTTGAGTTATATACACTCCAGAGTGCATCTAAAGCTTTATGGGCTGCCAAAAGCTGCCTTCTAGCTTTATCACATGCATTGAAAACTAAAAATCAGTTCGCTCTTGAAAAACAAATTACGAAGTAGCCTTCCCATTAAAAACAGAGACAGTAAAATGGAACAACATATGGAAAGAAAGATTATGGGATTAGCTAATTACATGATATGCCTAAGAATACTACACAGGAACCAATTCTTGGGGGGAGGGGAGGGAGCTCTACAAAGTTCAAATAAAGTAAATGCATTGTTCTCCATTAGCAAATTCTCAGCATCTTTATTTTCCCCTCAAGAAAGAGATAGAAATTACAGAGACCACATAGAGCTACAGTTTCTTAATCTACAATATTCACACTTAAGAAAAAAAAAAACCCTCAAGAAACTGGAAACTATTCAGAAATAACTTGTTAGTACATAGTGTTTATTATGCATAAACTTCTTTTCTTATTCATAATTTGTTTTCCTTTTCTTCTGATGATTATAGTGTTGTATTTGAATATTAATGTAGTAACATAAACGTCTGAATTGTTATCTCCATTTTCTTTAATTAGAAATAGACACTGTGTTCAAAGTGATCCTTTTTCCTAGAACTCTAAATCTTGAACAAGTGAGTGAACAACTTTCACTTCATTGTCCCAGTGGCTAGATATCTCAACATATACACTACCTACCCCTGGAGCATGGAATTATGACAAATTTTGTTTATTTCTCATTCATATTCTCTCTCTCTCTCTCTCTCTCTCTCTCTCTCTCTCTCTCTCTCTCTCTCTCTCTCTCTCTCTCTTTCTCTCTTTCCTCAGTCTGTCTGTCTCTCACTGTTTCTCTCTGTTTCTTCCTGTCTCTCTTTGTCTCTGTCTCTGTCTCTCTCTGTCTGTCAGTTTTTTCTCTTTCTGTATATATTTATATAGTTCCAGTGCCAGGTCAGAGTAGCAGAGAAGTTTGTAAATTAAAAGGGGGGAGGGGGAGAGTGGAGTTTCAGTTAAGAAAATCATAATTTTTCCATAAAAAGAACATCAAATAATAGTTTACTAAGTGTATATGTATACACTCACATTTTTAAGACAAGTGACTGACTTGTTTTATCTAATTTTTGAAATGGGAATTCCTGCTAATTTAATGAAAAGGCTTTTCAAAACACACATCAATGACTACCCCTCAAAATAGTCCAAATAGTATGGCAACTCCTCAAATGAAGAGGAAACTGCTTTAAAAAATAAAGCATATTATGACTATAAGGAAACTTTTAAGTTCAATGGAAATGGATAGGTAATCTAAAAATAAAAGCAATTTTATTTGCAAATTCCATACCCAACCTAACATACTTCTCATTGGCCATTTTAAATTTATAATCTCATTCCCACAAATATAAACATAAACTACTTTAAGAGGATAGGATTAAGAAGATGGACCCAACATGATACAGCTAATATGTGCACAAATGAAGTACAAATGCCCCCAGTTAGCCAGATCATCCCCTTCCCCCACAGTCCAGACTGTTTACAACTCATATGGACATGCATCCCATTTAACACTTGAGCGACTAAACAAGCTTAGCCCGGACTCCCCTTGCCCAAAGCAAAGTCTAATACTTGATCCATGGAGTTAAATTTTAACCGCCAGGGCCACAACATTATGGAGTTCATCTTTAATTAAAATGAATGAATACTCTTTTCCACACTTGAGTTTCTACACGTACACCCCCAAATAAATTTACTCCCTAACAGTAAGCCAAAGAACCCCCCTCCCCCAAGTACAAAAGCCCCCATCCTGAGTTTGACATCCTGCTTCTCTATGTCTTGTGGTCTAAAACACTTAACCCATTTCAACTCATATTGCTTTTGTCCATCCCGCCGGAACTAGTTCTCCTAGACTCCTGACTGGGGTGGGGGGGAGGGGGAAGATGAAAAGGGGGAGTCACTTACCTTCAGGGAAAGGGTTGGGCTGCACCACAAAAAGGAAGGCTCGGACAACTCGGAACAAAATTTCGATGGGCCCCGAATCGACATGTACGTTAGTCTCATAGTTCCCAGCAGGGAGGTACCCCAAGTCCAGAGTTCCCGAGGTGTCCCGGGGCACAGCCTGCCCCTCCGAAACGGGCCCTCCGAGCAGCGCCAGCAGCAGCGGTAAACAGAGGACGAGAGCCATAGTTTAACAAGATTCAGAAAACATGAGGAGGGATTGGGGGGGCTCGCTTCTGCTTCTGAAGCTGGGAAGTGTTTCTGGCAGGTGGCGAGCCGGGTTTCTGTGAAGCAGACCAGTGACATGGGCAGGTGTGTTCATCAGGCTTCCCAGACGGCTGCTCCTCCTCCTCCCCGGATTAAGTGGGCATGTGCTCGGAGCTGATGGAGGAGGTCTTTCCTAGGAGTGAGAAGGACACCAACCCTGGCAAAGAGATAAGGAAAAAAAAAAGCTTAATACCCACATCCTCCCCTTGGGAGGCTCTCCACTAGGAAGGGAGAGGTTCCCACCTAAGTTACGGGAAAGCTTAGTCTGATTCAGGTAAACATGCATAACAATAGCTTCCATTTCCAAAGGCTTTAGTTGGTCAGGTGATTTACAGAGAACCTTCAAAACAATTCCTAGAGATAGGGGACCTGGATTTACAAATGAGGAAACAAAGTCCAGAACTAAGTGACTCTGGAGAGCTCCCCCAGACCTTGGGTGAGTGTGGAAGAAAGGGCTGGACCTTGGCTCTAAGATGCTTTATCTGAGAGAGAGAGAAGCTTCTACTTCAGAACCAAACCTTCCTTTCACTCCCCAAGCTGCACTCTGCAATAATGGTTTTCCCATTAGAATCTAAGCTCCTGGTAGATAAGGCTTGGCTGGATTGCTTGAATCCCCAGCACTTAGCACGGCACCTGGCACCCAAAAGCACTTAATAAACGTCTGGGCTCCCTGTCAGAATCAGGGCACGTTGAAGTTAGAAATCAGACAGGAGTTTGTAGTGCTGATGAGAAAAGGGAGGTGGAGGGGAGGACTCAGATCCTTAAAGATCCTTCATCTGTAAAATGTAGGATGATCTCTAAAGCTCCTTCCAGCTCTGCCTCTGACATTCCGGGAGTCTATTCTGGGAACGTTAAGAAGTCAGACAATATGCTCTGGCCATGCTTTTCTCCCAGGATTCAGAAGGGTCCCTTGCTGCAGCAGAAGGTCTACTTGATTTCTCCCAGAGAGCAGGTAAGTGCTGCCCGTTGTTCCTACCTGGCAGTTTCCAAATCTACCTTTTATCTATATTCTATTTCCCAGGGAACCATGCAGGTCGAATGAGGGGTTGGCTCTCAGGGGTCCAGAACTGCTTAGGCTGTTCAGGTTTCTGAGGCCTCATAGCCATTTAAAAGAAAGAAAGGAAGAAAATATAGGGCACACACAAAAAAGTAAGACATAATTAGAATTTATTATTTAGCAATTGCTTTTCTAATCTTTTTTCCATTGAAATGCCCTAATTATTATGGGGAAATCTGGCTTTCATACAATGTCACATTTGATATTAAGCCTAGTTAAAGCCATTCAAATGTTTATCTCCTGGATTTTAGAGCTGAAGGGGATCTCAGAGATTATCTAGTATCCCCATCAATTTGTGGATGAGGGAAACTGAGGCTACGATTCATACAAGTGGCAGAGCCAGTATTCTACAGTTGCTGTATCTGAGAGTAGTTTGAAGGGAAGGTCCAATGATTCTCATTTTATACCTGAGTCTTCACTCCCCCTGATTAGAAGCATTTTTCCCATCATTCCCTGTCACTTCTATACTTTCCCCTTCCTCTTCCTCTCTGCCTCAGTCTTTACACTTGGGAGCATCAACTTACATTGTTACCCTCTCCAATCAAAGCTTCTCCTTCCCTAGCTTATCATCTTTAAGTTCCACGAGTTATATCTTCCCTAGACCCATCGCATACAGAGATGTTCATTTCTTTGATCTGGTCCTATGTGCTCACATCTTCACAATCCATGAGTAAACTGTCTTTCTCTGACTAGGATTTCTTGTCCTTCCATCTTTTACTCTCAGGTCATACCCCACCTTCCAGTTAGTCCAACTCTAGCCTGGTTTTCCCAAGCCATCATCCCTGCTCCAGCCTCACCTTCAAAATCTTGAACTCAGTCTATTTAAACTTTTTAAAATCCTAAATCTGGAATATTGCCCCCTGTTATACACCTTTTCTGCTTCTCTTCCCAGAAGTCAGAGTGCTAACCAGATCCATCCACTACAAATTTGTTATCTGATCTCAGTGGTACATGATGTTTTTATTTTTCCATGATTGATTCAGTCACACGAATCTCAGAGGTAGTTCTCACCTTTTCTCCCTCTTCCCCAAATATCCAAATCATTCTTTCTCTCTGCAAAGGATTTCATCTTACACTTCACTGTAAAAAATGAGGCCATCTGTTGAAAGCTCCATTTATTCTCCAATTTTATATTTTAAATCCCTTCACCCCCCTACTCACACACTTTCCCTCTCCCTCTGTTCCTCTTATAGAGGAAGAGGTAGTCCTTTTCTGGACCACTAGCAGTTCATTTAGAGGTGCTTTTGATCCTTTTCTGCCTAAGGACCCTTTGGAACATCCCCTTCCTCTGATTTTTAATCTCCCATTATTCACTGAATCCTCATCTACACTCTTTCAAATTGCTTCCAAATATTCCTAGATCTCCATGCTTGGAGGGGAAGGGGGGAACTTTCCTTTGAATTCCCTATTCCTTCAATATTCTTCAGCTGAGAAATCCTAAAGTTTGCCCTGGAGTTATTGCTCCTACCTAGGCCCTTTTGATTGGTGTTCAATAAATCTAAAAGCAAGGCTAAAAGATAAAAAAGTTTAATTAGCATAAACTAATGAACAGTTGGTAGATGGCTAGCCAACTCTGCTGAAGAACATACATTTTGGATGTTACATAGGCTTAAGGCAGGACCTGGGGTCAGAAAGACATCTTCCCGAGTTAAAATCTGGCTTTGAACACAATAACTATGTGACCTTGGGCGAGCCATTTAACCCTGTTTATCTCAGTTTTCTTATCTATTAAATGATCTGGGGAAGGAAATGGCAAACCATTCTAGTACCTGCCAAGAAAACCTCAACTGAGGTCATGAAGAGTTGGAATCACTGAAAATGACTGAAATGACACAGCTTTAGGCAGTCAGGTTGCTCAGCGATATTCCTTATTTCAGAGGTAGAGAAGAGACAAACTGTGAGGTGATTTAGGGATTAGGAGCATGAGTCACCATTACTGTCCCTATTGGTCCTGTCATCAGATTATCTTGGGAGGTGGGAGGTCTTTAGTTAATCCCATCACCCTATCCAAGTGGGAGCTCTCTTTTGAAATAGAATCAACACTTCCCCATGGGGTCCACTTCTTTGACCTCAGAGTTACTATTTCTGGGGAGATATTTCAAAGGAAGAGAATATAGTTCCCTTAAATTTACAGCATGGTCCATTTCATCCACATCTTTCTTCCAAAACCTGTCTTCCATAAAAGACATCTACGCTTTCTGCCTGAGCATTCTCAACTCCCTCTCACTTCTTACTCTCTGGATTCCCAATTCAGTCAGCTAAAACCATTTCCTCTGTGGTTTCCAGTGATCTCTTACTTGGCAGAGCGTGGCTTTCCGTCCTCATGCTTTGGGATCTCTCAGCAGCACACAGTATTTCGGATACCCCTCCTCCTAAGCGAATCTCTTTTTTTCTAGGTTTTCATGACTCTCCCCTCCCTCTCCTGGGTGTCTAGTTTCCCCTAGATCTCTCGGTAGATCATCATTCATGTCTCATCAGCACGCACTTCTCTTGCCTTTCACCCCCTCCTCTCTCCCTCTCTTGTACCCTGCCCCTCTCCCACATGCCCCCTTTTTTCTATGGATTAAAGGTCCTCTGAATACTGAGCCACAACTTACTCCTTTGTCCATCTAAGCTCCCAAAGAACTCTTCACCTTTCCCCCTCCTCTCCTAACTTCATTCTTTCAGCCTTTCCATCATGAGCCTCTCAATCCTCAAATCACTGCCATGTTTTGTGGACACTGCCTCTGGTAGTACAACCTCCCAAGGTTATGGCCTTCACCAAGGCTTGCTACAGTTTCCTAACTGGGCTTCCTTCTCCAGCCTTTCCCGGTCCAGTCTTTTCTCCACAAAGTTGCCAAAGGAAAGTTCCGAGAACTCGAATCTGGTCGTGTCACTTGCCTACTCAGCGAGATCTACAGGCTTCCACTGCTGCCTCAGCCCCCCAAATCTGGACCAGACACTCAATTCTCCTCTGATTAGTGGAATCCCTACTTCAAAGTTCAGCTCCTTCACAGGACTAATCCTGGCAAATACCCTACACAATTACTTTGGATTTTCTTTCTGTGTACTCATCTTCCTCACAAGAGGGGGTAAGCACTTTGAAAATAGGAGCCTAGAACCTGGTAAGTGTTTAATAAATGTGGGATCGGCCCAGGGTGGAAGAAAATACCCATAGGCTTTGCTGGCAGGTAAACGTTACCTCATTTTCAGCAACTGGCAGAAAACAAAATGAGCTTTAGGATGCTAAGTCATCCGAGTCATGACCTGCCCAATTAGAAAAGCCATGATGTGGAAGGGCACCAGAAACCAGATGCAAAGACACCTCAGGTGTCGTGCAACCTGTTCAGTTTCAGGAAAATAAAAGAACCAAGGGAGGCTCAGGATAATGACTTGGAATTCACTCCCAAAGCTGATGGTCACAAAGACCCTGGTTTTGGAGGTTCTGATTACATGATGTTGTGGTGTGCGCTCGCACTCGGGGGTTTCCCTGGGGAGTATCAGAACTCGGTTTATGTTTTGGGTCTTCCCAGTGAGAAGGTGACTTCACCTCCTATGCAAACAGCCAGGTTAGCAAACATTGAATATAGGTGAGGTTACATTTAACCCAACAGAAAATACGAAGCACATGCGCCCCATTCCAAAAACAGCCAGAACAATTCTCCCCTCTTTTTGAGCCTCCCCCTTCCATGGGCACCCATCTGATAGCACTACCTGGGAACACCTGCCCAAAAAGTCCTCTCACTTTATAGAATCACCTGGGGAGTGTGCCCCCCCCCCAAGTTACCTACCTTATAGCTCTCCTTAGGGAGATGCTATGAATTCAAAAAGGATTTGGTGTTGCCACAAAGCCTGTCCTTGTGTTTAATCTTATATTTAATTTAGAAGGAACCAAATAAACAACGCCCACCTGGCTTTCCAGACTTACTGAGCATTAGTCTCTTCGCATTTGTTTTCTGTACCACACTCTCCTAAATCATAAGTTAAATGAAAAGGTATCCCCACCATCCAATGGTAGCAATTCTTTCAAAACACAGGATTCCTGGAGTAAAACTAAACTCACTCAGTGGAACCTAGTTTCAGTAGCATAAAGGCTTCAGGCCTTTGAATTCTGGGCAAAAGCAGTGGGGAGTGGGAGGAGGGAGGAAGGTGGCAACAGTGGCTCCTGGAGTAAACAGATTTACAGCTGTGCTGCTGCAATGGAGGAAGTTTAAAAATCATTAACCTGGAGCTGGAAGAGACAATGGCCAGCTAATGTGAACTCCATTTTACAAAGACGGAGCTGAGGTTTAAGTAAAATCAGTGGCCCAGGGCCAAAATTAAGCTCTAGAGCAAAGCCCTGAATCTGGTTCTCCTGCTGCCCCTCAGGAGGGAGAAGAGACCCCTCGGGGAAGAGGGAGAGGCTATGTCACCCCCTTTTCCGTTCTGCCCAAGGCTAGCCTGTTTCCCAGGAATATTCTCATGTCTTATTTTATCTTCCAGATCAAATTAAGAACTTGGAGGGGGGCAATGTTCATTCAGTAACGCTCTGAGCACAGCTAAACCTTCAAATTACGGTCTACACTGGATTCAAAGCAAGACTAGGGTTTTGTCTTTAGAGCTTTAGAGCGGAGAGTTTTGTGCCTGCTCTGGGCCTTCCCCAGTGACAATCTCATGTTATCCTGCCTCGGGCAGGATATTTCTGGGAACTTCTGAAGGCCCCTATCTAAGGATGATCCATCTAGTTCATGGTTCCAGATTTCTACGTTGACAGGAAAGAGGCACAAATACCATCAGATCTCCCAAGATTGACACACATCATTTCGGTTCAAAGGAGCCCCCGCCGCCAACTAATCCAACTCATCCCCAAAAGGCATTTCGCACTGTAGCATCCCTGACAGGAGATAAGGTAGCTTGGACTTGAGGGCGTCCCGGTGAAGGAGAAAGCTTTGGCTCCGGAGGGAAGCCATACCTCTTTTGGACAGCTCTAACTGTTCCCTAGGTGCTTTCTTGACACTAAGGCTAAAGCCACCTCTTTGGGACTTCCACCCATCGCTCCTGGATCTGCCCTGGGGGCCAAGCGGAAGCCCCCCGCTCCCCGGACCACGTGAGGGTCCTTCCCATCGAGCCATCTCTATCTTTGCTATTTGACCCGATTCCAATTCTCTGGCCCGGCTTTGGGGGATAGAGAACAGAATCCGGGAGGGCTCCCGAATCCGGGAGGGCTTGGGAGGGCTGAGCACAGCATTTGGAAGCTAGAAGGGGGATCATCGTGTAGATCAAGAAAGGAACTCCCAGGCAGCTTACATTCATTGGTCCAGGGATGACCCTCCCGGTAGTCCCAGCGTCTGGGGTATAGAACTAACTCTAGGGGTATGATTGTCACCCCTAAAATGGGAGAGATCCCAGCTTTAAAACCAAACCCAACATAACGTGGCTCTTGGCACCTAAATCTGAGGTCTGAGTTTCTAGCCTGGCTGAGGTCGTCGATACCTTTGTCATCTTAGACACTGGCTGGGTTTGAGTTTTTCATTTGTAAAATGAGGCGGGTGGGCTGGATGATCTCCAAGGGCCCTTCCAGCCAGAAAGCCTACAAGCCCCAGGCCCCTGCCTCGTGTAAATCCTGCTTCCTCCCCCCACCCCCCAATCCCCCTCTCCGTACGTCGAACTACAAGTCTCGTACTCGGGCTCCGAGGTCGGGGGGAGGGACAGAAAACCCCTGCTAATCCCTCCCTGACACTTCGGAGCCTTAAAAAGCATCAGTATCTGCTCGGCGACAGGACTCTCCGAAACGTTCAGGCCGGGGACCGGTCCCCATTCAGCCCCAAAGCTCTCCCTATAGCAACCGCTTGTCACCAGCAGAGAAGGAGGGCGTCCTCCCCACCCCCTTTCTCTTTTTAAGTATTCTCTAGGCGGCCCGCAGAACCCACCAGCTCTCCACTGGCCTCCCGCCCCCTCCCCCATATTCCCCCCTGTCCTCGCCCCTCTCCCTCCCTCCTCCCTCCCCCCGCTCCCGTGCACCAAAGCAGTAGAATACAAAGGCGATTTCAAAGGAAGGAAGCCCGGGCCAGGAGTGCGGGGAGAGGGGCCAGCCTCCGGCACCGACCCGCTAAGGGGAGGGGCGCGCGGGGTTACCCGGAGTAACTTGACTGGAACTTGCCCAGGGAAGAGCGGAGCCTGGCGGCAGCAGGCTCTTCGGCCGGGGGGCGGGGGGAGGGTAACGGCATTCCGAGCCCCCCTCCCAGGACGGCTCTCGCACCGTGTGGTTGCCCAGGAGCGGGACCGGCCGAGACTCGGAGGGTTTGAGGGAGGGGGTGGTCCGAGGCGCCTAAACTCCCGGCTCAACCCAAGCTCCTCCTCTCTCCATGTCTGTCCTTTGTTGTCCGGGACCGGCGGCCGGGGACTGAGCTCGGACTGGCCGCGGGTCCGAGCCCGGATCCCCTAACTCCGGAGCCCTTCCCACACCCCACGCCCCCCCTACCCGTGCGCCGAGCCCGAGCTTCCGCCCACGCCGGATAATCGAAAGCTTCCACTTTTTCCTTTCTCCTCCCCAGGGCAGGGTCCGGGTCCCAGCCTTGGAGGGCTCAGCGCTCGGGGACAAGCAGGAAGATGCTCTGGGTCGGAATCCCGCGGGAGCAAAGAGGTGGGGAGAAGGGGAGGGGAGAGAGAGGGAGGGGAAGGGAAGGGGGGTGGGGACGGAGCTCCTGTGATCCGTCTGGTGGTTTCTGCTGCTCCATTCCCGCAAACTAGGTAACGCTCCATCCCCAAAGCTTCCCGGAGGGGAAGCCGGGCGGGAGGGACGATCGCTCTGGGCTCCTCGGGGAATCGCGCTCCTGAAGGAGAGCCCCGTCTTCCACCTTAGCAATGGAGCCGGCGTTCTTCTAACCCAGCCCGTCTCCCGTCGTGCCCTCCGCCCCCTCATCCCTACCTGCTCTCGCTACCACGCTTAGCTTCCTAGAAGGCGAGCCCGCGGTCCCAGAGGACCTCCAATAAAGTCACAACATGGTGGGGGGCGGGGGCGAGTCTTGCCCCCCTATTTTTCAACTCAGCCCCAACACAGACCGATTTACTCTCACGTCTCTTCCCCCAAGCCCTCCCTACTGCAAAGAGAAAACCCCCAGCTGCGCCGCTGGAAAATTACAGCAAAAGTCAAAAAAGTTTGCTCCCTGTTCGCGCCCCCCTTCCAGCCCCGATTCCCGGCGTCCTCCCCCCAGCCCGGGCTCTAGCCCCGCGCTCTTCCTGCCTCCACCTCCCGACGTCAAGTGTCTCTGTGGCCGCAGCCCCACCGGAGCCCTCGCCGCACACCTCTCCCCCCGGAGCTCGGCTTTGGGGGTTCCCTCCCATCCCGGCGCTCCCCATGGCTTCTAAGGGCCCGCGGTCTCCCCGCATTCCCTGTTCGGGGCCCTCCTCCTCTCCCCAGGTATTTCCCAGCTCCTGGAAGTGGCCCCCGCGGGGCGGGTACTCACCTCCCGGCAGCTGTTGGCAGCTGCTTTCCCCTCTCCCCCCTGCGTAGCTTAGCACCTAGTTCTGGGGCTGCAGCTGCGGCCGGGCTAAGGCACGTCGTGGACTCCCGCTCCCCTCCAGCACAGCTGCCGCTACCGCAGCCCAACCTCCTCCTCTTCCTCCTCCTCTTTCCCTCCTCCCTCCTCCTCCTCCCCCTGCCCGCACACACACCAGCCTCCCGTACTCGCTCCGTGCTCTGCAGCCCTCGAAGCCCCGGCTCATGAATGATTTATGAGGCACGGAACTGGCCTCCAGTTTCAGGGGACCACCGGCTGGGGTTCCGGAGAACCCTCCCCTCCCTTCCTCTTCCCGCACCTCTCTGTCCCCGCCCCCCCCCCCCCGTACCAGCCGGTGCAGGGGGCGCGGAACCGGCTCCGACTCCCAATGGGCAGAGGCTGGGGGCTTTTCGACTTTGGGAGGCTCGCCCTTCCCGCGGGCCAGCCGCTGGGCCCAAGGCCGCCCACCTTCGCCCTTTCCCCTCAATGGGGAGGGGAGAGGGGAGGTCACTTAGCTTCGCAGCTTGGGAACCACCGAGAAACTGGGGGACCTGTTGCGCCCTCAGAGCGAGCCTAAGTCCTAGGATTGGCCCGGGGGCTGGGGGGGGGTACGAAAGGCTGCGGAGTTTTAAATTTGTAAGAGAATCTTTTCTCCCCCTTCCCTTGTCCTCCCCACCTCCGGCCCCGAAAGGATGCCTGCAACTGCAGAGTCGGGTTGGAGAGCTAGGTGGAGAGCAGACAACGTCTCAGCTTCAGCTTCTCTGGCTGTCGTGCTCAATCTCTCCGTCTCTGTGTCTCTGTCCGTCTGTCTCTCTGTCTGTCTCTGTCTGCCTCTTTCTCCCCTTTCTCACACATATTTCAGGTAGAGGCTGAACCTCGCAAAGGACAAAATGGGAGTTTGCTTGTGAACCCGAAGCATGGAGATCCCCAGTTCCCCGACCCGGGACCTAATTCTCTCTGCACCCCGACTCCCTCATTGGCAAGCGCAGGACATTGCTCTCCTCGGATGGCTTTTCGAAGCAAAGGGAGTCTCCTCTGGGTAATTGGAGGCCACAGGCCCCCCGGAAACCTTGGGTGACGGCCCGGAGCCGCTCCCAGAGGAAGAATCGCCCCGAGGAGCCCCCATTGCTTTCTCCTTGTCCCTCTGTAATCTCCTTCACAAGCCACATTTACAGAGGCCTGGTGCTGGCCACGGGGGTGATTGAGCACGAGCTAAGAGCCTCAGGCCTTAAGAAGCCCCTCGGATGATACAGCGTGTGGCAAATGAGTAATTACAGCCCAGCCTAATTTGGGGGGAGAAGACAGGGCTGGAAGAGGAGAGACTTGGCCGGCAGGAGGTGGATGGTGCCTCCAGGGACGGATTTTCGCTTCCTTCTCCTCCCCAAATCCCGCATCTCACACGCAGCCCTCGACTCCACTTTGGGGCTAAATAGGTAAAATTTAATTAAATGTTGCTGGAGATCAGGACCGTGAGATTAGGAGCTAACTGGAAACGAGGCTCTGCCTGATATGAGTGTCTGAGCTCGCCGGCGGTGGTGCAATAATGTCTAGACCTAATTCTGCGCAGTGCGAGGAGGAAGGGACTTTGCAGGGCTTAAGGCACAATATCCAGGAGACCTGTGTGACTGACTAATCAGGGGAGGAAGCCTGCCTCAGTGTCCTTGGGGTCAGGAGACCTGAGTTCCGCTCTGCCTCTGAACTAGCTGGTCCACCTCAGCCACCCCCAAACTCTCAGGCACACTGGGAGCTCCCTAAACCCAAAGCAAACACAGCAAAAACCGGCCAGGAGCCAAAGACCCTGGCTGACCCAGAGCTGGTCTGGCTCAATCTTGTCTCCCTCCCCGCCCCCATTGGGAGTTTTTTGGGCAGAGAGGTTTGCATTTTCCTTCGTTTTCCAGATGAAGAAACTGAGGCAGAGTGGAGTGATTTGCTCAGGGTCACCCAGCTGGCAAGTCTCTGGGGCTGGCACTTTACTCACTTTACCACCTCCCTGGGCAGATGATGGTATTAATGAGCATGAGCAATGTGACAAAATACTTCCAGGCCCTGATGCTTCCCCAGCTCAGTGTAGCACACAAGCTCCAGCTCTGGCTGGAGGCCCAGGCTGCTACAGCAGACCACCCGGGTGATCCTGGGCAAGGCGCTCGCCTCTTTCCAGGTTGTCCTCTTTGAAAAGAGGGTGTTAAATAGGGGATCCCTCTCTGATTGTAAATCTAAGATCCCCTGAATCAGACCAAGCAGAGCTTAGTGACCCTCCCTCAAGTCCTCTTCCTCTGTATCATCTCTGGCCACCTCTGTTTCACTTATGCCAAAAGTTAGGTGGCAATCTGTAAGAGTAAAGAAAGCACCCACAATAGTGCCATCATGGCTCCCCAAACTCACTCTGATCTGTCCGTGACTTCCCAGCCGTGGCCCATATCATTTCCCACCAAAGCAAGCCATTAGAGTAAAATATTAGGTCATTTCAGTGCTATTTATACTCTGCATAGGAACTTAAGTGGAGTGTCTTCATTTTTATTCACGGCAAAATTCTTTTTTTTTTTTTTTTAACTTTTCATTTACAAAACACATGCATAGATAGCTTTCAACATTCGCCCTTGAAAATCCTTGTGTTCCAATTTTTTTCTCCCTCTCCTCCATCCCTAGATGGCAAATAATCCAATATATGTTAAACACGTGCAATTCTTCTATACATATTTCTACAATTATCAGGCTGCACAAAAGAAAAAAAGAAAAGAAAAAAAGAAAGAAAGAGAAAGAAAAAGAAAAGATCAAAAAGGAAAAAACGAGAAAAAAACAAAAAGCAAGCAAACAACAAAAAAGTGAAAAAACTATGTTGTGATCCAACTCAGTTACCATAATCCTTTCCTTTTCCTGGGGGCAGATGGCTCTCTTCACCTCAAAACCACCAGAACTGAACCAAATCACCTCTGTTGAAAAGACAAATATGGCAAAATTCAACAAACATTTTATAAGCACCAACTGTGTGTAAGGCAGAGAGGAAGAATAACATAACAGACAGCTAGTCTTAAAGCAAGAAGACCAGAATTCAAGTTCCCTCTCTAATATCTACTGATTGAAATATTGAGCGAGTCACTTAATCCCTCAGACTACCTACAGGTTATAGATCTACATTAGAGAGAGAGTGAATACATCAAGAGTAAATAAGCATTTATATGGCACCTACTATATGCTAGGAATTGTGCAAATGCTTTACAAATATCTCCTTTGATTGGTAGAATTACTTCCCTGAGAGGTTTCCACATCAATTAGATAACAAACAGAGACTAAAACTTCAAAAATTTTATACAATGCTAGATACTAGGGATACAAAGACCACAGTGAAACAGCCCCTGGCCTCAGGAAGCTTTACTTTCTATGTGGAAGATCAAAAGTGTAAGTAAATGCATCAGAAGTAAGTGGTAAAAGACAAGGGGAGGAAAAGAAGGCAGGGGAGAGAGCTAATAACAGAGAGAGTCAGGAAAGAACTCTGATAGGAGCCCAGACTTGAGCTGGTGGTTGAAAGTTATACCTTCTAGACCAGAGGGAGATTCCTCATTCTAAAGCAAAGAGGCGGGAGATGTGTTGTGATGCTTGGGGAAGTTCAGCAGGCCAGTCAGTATGATGAGAGCAGTATGCCTTAATGGGAATAATATAAATAAGACTAGATTGTGAAAGACTTTAAATGATATGCTGAGGACTTTGGAATAATATTAACTAGAATTTATATATTACTTATATACTCTTTATTCTTCCTTTTATTCTCCCTTCCAGTTCTCTCTACAAATCCTCAACCCCAAAACAGGAAAAAGACACTTGTTTCTTTATTCCCTATTTAAATGTTAGCACTATATCATTATATAGTTGTTTTATAATACATTCATACACACACATATATGTATTTGTGTATATATGTATACATATGTATATATAACCCTGGCCATGCCTCTGGAGTTCATTGTTTAGGTTTTGATGGCTTAATGTAAATAGCAATTGTTCTCTATTGTGACTACAAATTCTGAGGGTCTTTCCCTTCCCATGTGGATATCTCTAGGATAGTAAATTGAATCATCTTTGGCATCGATTCTTACTTTGCCCTTAGTCATGGAATGTGTATGACCTGAGGCAAGCTTAGACCTGGAAAAGACCTTAATTTAGAAAGATCAAGGTCATTCACTGCATCCTGGGCCATCACCCGTCTTCCTGACCGGTGTCTTGCCACAAGACTTCAATAACTGGAGGAGAGAATAAAATTGGGATTTTGTCCAGTTTTGCCACCACAAATCCAATTTACTAAGTTAAGACATCCTAGTGTCATTGCTCATGCTCATGGTATTCTTGGTTATTTTTTGAGAATGAGGAATGAACAATATAACACAGATGTCATGAAAATCATGACATTCACTTTTATTATATCAAGCATCTATCAGTCAATCAATAAGTATTTCTTAAGCAGTTTTTATGGTCCAATACCTGTGTTAGTTGAGGATACAAAAAAAGAAGCAGAAGACAGTTCCTACCCTAAAAAAAAAGCTCATAATGTAATGGAAGGAAGTGATGTGCAAAAACTTATGTACAAACAAGTTATATTGTAGACCAGTTGGAGATGATTAATAAAGGGAAAGCATAAACATTAAGTGACTAAGAATGGCTTCCTGTAGAAGGTGGGATGTTAGCTGGAACTTGAAAGAAACTACAATTTCAGAATCTGCAAGAAGCTATCCAGCCCAAAGAGCAGCTAAAAAAGAATGCCTTCTACAATTCCCCAACAAGTAATCAATCATCCAGCCCTTGTTTGAAGACTTCCAGAGAAAGGAAAACTTTTGCCTGATGAGATGGCCCTTTGCAATTTGGGAGCCTTTATTTATTAGGAAATTGGTCTAGGGGTAAACTCCCCCATAAAGAGGAAGCGGTTAGCAGAATGGATTAAAAGCCAGAATCCTACAATATGTTGTTTACAGGAAACACACCTGAAGCGGGGAGATACATGCAGGTTAAAGGTAAAAGGTTGGAGCAAAATCTACTATGCTTCAGGTGAAGTCAAAAAAGCAGGGGTAGCCATCCTGATCTCAGATCAAGCTAAAGCAAAAATTGACCTAATTAAAAGAGATAAGGAAGGACACTATATCTTGCTAAAGGGTAGCATGGATAACGAAACACTATCTATATTAAACATATATGCACCAAGTGGGGTAGCATCTAAATTCTTAAAAGAGAAACTAAGAGAGCTGCAAGAAGAAATAGACAGTAAAACTATAATAGTGGGAGATCTTAACCTTGCACTCTCAGAATTAGATAAATCAAACTACAAAATAAATAAGAAAGAAGTCAAAGAGGTAAATAGAATACTAGAAAAGTTAGATATGATAGATCTCTGGAGAAAATGTAATGGAGACAGAAAGGAATACACTTTCTTTTCAGCAGTTCATGGAACCTATACAAAAATTGACCATATATTAGGACATAAAAACCTCAAACTCAAATGTAGTAAGGCAGAAATAGTAAATGCATCCTTTTCAGACCACGATGCAATGAAAATTACATTCAACAAAAAAGCAGGGGGAAGTAGACCAAAAAATAATTGGAAACTAAATAATCTCATACTAAAGAATGATTGGGTGAAACAGCAAATCATAGACATAATTAATAACTTCACCCAAGAAAACGATAATAATGAGACATCATACCAAAATGTATGGGATGCAGCCAAAGCGGTAATAAGGGGAAATTTCATATCTCTAGAGGCCTATTTGTATAAAATAGAGAAAGAGAAGGTCAATGAATTGGGTTTGCAATTAAAAATGCTAGAAAAGGAACAAATTAAAAACCCCCAGTCAAACACTAAACTTGAAATTCTAAAAGTAAAAGGTGAGATCAATAAAATTGAAAGTAAAAAAACTATTGAATTGATTAATAAAACTAAGAGTTGGTTCTATGAAAAAACCAACAAAATAGACAAACCCTTAGTAAATCTGATTAAAAAAAGGAAAGAGGAAAATCAAATTGTTAGTCTTAAAAATGAAAAGGGAGAACTCACCACTAACGAAGAGGAAATTAGAGCAATAATTAGGAGTTACTTTGCCCAACTTTATGCCAATAAATTCGACAACTTAAATGAAATAGAAAAATACCTCCAAAAATACAGCTTGCCCAAACTAACAGAGGAAGAAGTAAATATCCTAAACAGTCCCATCTCAGAAAAAGAAATAGAACAAACTATCAATCAACTCCCTAAGAAAAAATCCCCAGGACCAGATGGATTTACATGTGAATTCTACCAAACATTTAAAGAACAATTAACTCCAATGTTATATAAACTATTTGAAAAAATAGGGATTGAAGGAGTCCTACCAAACTCCTTTTATGACACAGATATGGTACTGATACCTAAACCAGGTAGGCTGAAAACAGAGAAAGAAAATTATAGACCAATCTCCCTAATGAATATTGATGCTAAAATCTTAAATAAAATATTAGCAAAAAGATTACAGAAAATTGTCACCAGGATAATACACTATGACCAAGTAGGATTTATACCAGGAATGCAGGGCTGGTTCAATATTAGGAAAACTATTAGCATAATTGACTATATCAATAACCAAACAAACAAAAACCACATGATCATCTCAATAGATGCAGAAAAAGCATTTAATAAAATCCAACATCCATTCCTAATAAAAACACTTGAGAGCATAGGAATAAATGGACTTTTCCTTAAAATAGTCAGGAGCATATATTTAAAACCATCAGTAAGCATCATATGCAATGGGGAAAAACTGGAACCTTTCCCAGTAAGATCTGGAGTGAAGCAAGGCTGCCCACTATCACCATTATTATTTAATATCGTATTAGAAACACTAGCCTCGGCAATAAGAGTCGAGAAAGATATAAAAGGAATTAGAGTAGGCAATGAGGAAACCAAACTATCACTCTTTGCAGATGATATGATGGTATACCTAGAGAACCCCAGAGATTCTACCAAAAAGCTATTGGAAATAATTCATAATTTTAGCAAAGTAGCTGGCTACAAAATAAATCCCCATAAATCCTCAGCATTTTTATACATCACCAACAAAACCCAACAGCAAGAGATACAAAGAGAAATTCCATTCAGAATAACTGTTGATACCATAAAATATTTGGGAATCTATCTACCAAAGGAAAGTCAGGAATTATATGAGCAAAATTATAAAAAAGTCTCCACACAAATAAAGTCAGACTGAAATAATTGGAAAAATATTAAGTGCTCCTGGATCGGCCGAGCGAACATAATAAAGATGACAATACTCCCTAAACTAATCTATTTATTTAGTGCTATACCAATCAGACTTCCAAGAAAATATTTTATTGATCTAGAAAAAATAACAACAAAATTCATATGGAACAATAAAAAGTCGAGAATCTCAAGGGAATTAATGAAAAAAAAATCAAATGAAGGTGGCCTAGCTGTACCTGATCTAAAATTATATTATAAAGCAGCAGTCACCAAAACCATTTGGTATTGGCTAAGAAATAGATTAGTGGATCAGTGGAAAAGGCTAGGCTCACAAGACAGAATAGTCAATTATAGCAATCTAGTGTTTGACAAACCCAAAGCCCCTAACTTCTGGGAAAAGAATTCATTATTTGATAAAAACTGCTGGGATAATTGGAAATCAGTATGGCAGAAATTAGGCATGGACCCACACTTAACACCATATACCAAGATAAGATCAAAATGGGTCTATGACCTAGGCATAAAGAACGAGACTATAAATAAATTAGAGGAACATAGAATAGTTTATCTCTCAGACTTGTGGAGGAGAAAGAAATTTGTGACCAAAGATGAACTAGAGACCATTACTGATCACAGAATAGAAAATTTCGATTACATCAAATTAAAAAGCTTTTGTACAAATAAAACTAATGCAAACAAGATTAGAAGGGAAGCAACAAACTGGGAAAACATTTTCACAGTTAAAGGTTCTGATAAAGGCCTCATTTCCAAAATATATAGAGAACTGACTCAAATTTATAAGAAATCAAGCCATTCTCCAATTGATAAATGGTCAAAGGATATGAACAGACAATTTTCAGAGGATGAGATTGAAACTATTACCACTCATATGAAAGAGTGTTCCAAATCATTATTGATCAGAGAAATGCAAATTAAGACAACTCTGAGATACCACTACACACCTGTCAGATTGGCTAAGATGACAGGAAAAAATAATGATGAATGTTGGAGGGGATGCGGGAAAACGGGGACACTAATGCATTGTTGGTGGAGTTGTGAACGAATCCAACCATTCTGGAGAGCAATCTGGAATTATGCCCAAAAAATTATCAAATTGTGCATACCCTTTGATCCAGCAGTGTTTCTATTGGGCTTATATCCCAAAGAAATACTAAAGAAGGGAAAGGGACCTGTATGTGCCAAAATGTTTGTAGCAGCCCTGTTTGTAGTGGCTAGAAACTGGAAAATGAATGGATGCCCATCAATTGGAGAATGGCTGGGTAAATTGTGGTATATGAATGTTATGGAATATTATTGTTCTGTAAGAAATGACCAGCAGGATGAATACAGAGAGGACTGGCGAGACTTACATGAACTGATGCTAAGTGAAATGAGCAGAACCAGGAGATCATTATACACTTCGACAACGATATTGTATGAGGACATATTTTGATGGAAGTGGATTTCTTTGACAAAGAGACCTGAGTTTCAATTGATAAATGACGGACAAAAGCAGCTACACCCAAAGAAAGAACACTGGGAAACGAATGTAAACTATCTGCATTTTTGTTTTTCTTCCCGGATTATTTATACCTTCTGAATCCAATTCTCCCTACGCAACAAGAGAACTGTTCGGTTCTGCAAACATATATTGTATCTAGGATATACTGCAACATATCCAACATATAAAGGACTGCTTGCCATCTAGGGGAGGGGGTGGAGGGAGGGAGGGGGAAAAAAATCGGAACAGAAACGAGTGTCAATATAATGTAATTATTAAATAAAAAATTTTAAAAAAAATAAAAAAAAATTTAAAAAAAAAAAAAAGGAAATTGGTCGAAAAGAAGAGCAAAATCTGCCGCAGCCATTTCTGTCCACTGTTACTGATTCTTCCTCGTGGTGTCAAGTAGAAAAAAATCTTATCCCTCTTCATGTGATGACTCTTCAAATATTGAATGAGCAACCGATTCTGAGTTATTATACAAACCTTAGACTTTCTCTTCTCCCTAAATATCCCTATTAAAATCCCTAGTTTCTTTAACAGGCAGTCAGGTGACTCAATGGAGAGAGCACTGGACCTGGAGTTGGGAAAACTTAAATTCAAGCCCAGTCTCAGACACTCACTAGCTGTATGATCCCATGCAAATCATTTAAGTTCTAGCTTCCTTTTCCCCCTAACTATAAAAGGGGGAATAATAATAGCATCTAATTTATACCAGAGTTGTGAACACAAAATGAAGTCATATATGCAAAGTGCTTTGCAAATTTTATGGCATGTAAATGCTAGCTGTTTCTTATATTCGACAGCTCTTGTTATGAAATGGATTAGTCGTTCTTTGTTTTCAAAGAGGACCAACGTCATGGAGAGTGTAATGTTTGGACTTATAAATGAATTAGATTTGAAACCCTCGGTGACATCCTGGTTACCCCTTGATACACTCCATTAAACAAAATGGCAGGGAGAGGAAGAGTTGTGAGAAACTGACTTTTGCTACCAAAAGGCATAGTCTCTGTAAGAAATGTTTCTTTTAACCAAAAAAGATACCGTTGGACAAAGATCGCTAAGGCAGATTATACGCTAGAGGGCAACCATGTCAGATAAGGACCAATTGAAGAAACAAAGCATTTTTTAACCTCAGAAGGGTGGAAGACTCAAAGAGTCAAATTTAGATTTGATATTTTGAAGAATCTCCTAGTAATTGTGGTGCAGTCGTATCTGACTCTTTGTGATCCCATTTGGGGTTTTGTTGGCAAAGCTACTGGAGGGATTTGCCATTTTCTTCTCAAGCTCATTTCACAGATGAGGAAACTGAGGCAAACAGTGTGAAATGACTTTCTCATGGTCACACAATGAGTATCTAGATGATTACCCATTGAACAAGTTATATTAAAGGATTTTTTAAAGGTACTAGATACCTTTTAAGGTTCCTCAGTTCTAGTATTCTTTCACTGTGTGGTAATTCTTCCCTACTCTTCTGGCTAGTTTTGTCATATGAACTTAGTACATTTGCTTCAAAAACATGCAAGCACCAAAAACAAAAACCCCTTCAAACCTTTTAGTATACCTTCCCAATTTGAAAATAGTGCAATTGGCTTTTAATATGGTGGAAGCGAGGGGTGGGTGGAGATGTTCCATAAAAACCGGGTCACAGTAGGTACAAGTGCTGGTGGCTTCTCTTGTAAATGTCTCATCTCAATTTCCTGTTAATCTTGTTTTTCTTTTTCTGCCCATAGGCTTTATTGACAAGAATAATATTTCTGTAATTCAATAAGCCAGATAACAAAGGAATGATTCTTTCATGTATAAAGTGCTTCAGGTAATGCTTATAGGTAGTGCATTCATGCATGGTAGATTTGATGAAGAGAAAAAAAGAAAATCCAAATCAATGTTACTTTTTTTAATAACATGAGTGAAAGGCAAAATCAAAAATGCAAAAAGATCCCTTTCAACTTTCTTCTCTAATATGGAAATTGGAATTAAGTGTAAGATTCAGTTATATTTTCAGCTGTCAACTGCACCAGTGCTATTTGCCAGCCTTACCCACTCTTCTCTCTTACAGTCCCTAGTTTTTTGGAAAGTTGTCTCCAATGCCCCCTCAAGCACAAAGCTTGGCCGAATCTCTGCAATTGCTAACTCTTAGCCCTCAAAGATTGTTTTACTTATCTGAATACACATTTCCTCTGCCATCCTTGTCAGTTAGACATGTAGACTGTCAACTCGATGAAGGCTTTTTAAAAACAAGGACTATTTTCATTTCTGTCTTTGCAACTCGTGACTTCATTGGTGTAGGGAGTTCTTGATGTAAAAATTTCTTCTCTCAAGGAAGATCTGCAACTGCCCTGCTTGGTAATGTGGGAGAGTCATCTCTCCAATGAGTCACACATTTGGTGTCAGAGAGCGGTCAACCCAGAACACACTGCAGCCATTTAGGATTCGATTTCTAAAGATGGAGTTTTTTCCTGCTCAGATGTGGACTACTAATATTGATAGTATGGGACAGAGAGGAGAAAAAGTCTTAGTGAGCTTGGAAGGAATAAAGTTGAAGAACTGGAGTTTTCTAATACTGTTGTTCATGAGCCCCCGTCTGTTGATCTTCGGTAAGCCAGTGATAATCAGCTTTACAAAAAGATTTTTACTGCTATGTTATATCATGAGAATAATTAGTATCAGACATTTCTCACAAACTGGAATATGGCCACATATATTTCTAGAATTCACTCACCAGAGAGCAAAGTAATGATTCTTTCATGTATTTAAAGCTTTGAGGAATGCTTGTAGGTAGTAGTACATTTACGCATGGTGGAGTTGATGATAAGAGGAAAAAGTCCAAACCCATGCACAAGGTCCTGGAAGAGATAGTAAGCTCAAACTTGGAGAGTAAATGTGGCTGAAGTGGAACTCACATTTCCTAGTTACTGGCAATTCTTCTATTTCCTCACAGTACCCTCTTGAAGTACCCTTTGGCTGCAATTCTCAATAGACTTAGTGCCTTTCCAGTCTCAGGTCTGCCCTTCTTCACTGTGACTAGTGTTCCCATGGGGTAGCTCTCAGTTCTTGCTTCAAACAATGCCATTGGCCACTGCTGCTCCAGGGACACTCCTCCAGGTATTATTGGGAAGTCCAAATTTTCTGACCTTTCAAGGTTGTTTTCTGGTCAAAGGAGGTGGTTTAAAAAAAGGTGAAAATTCGTTCTGCCTTGCTCCCTAAAGGCAATTCTTTTCATTCTTTTAACCGCCGCCAGACTATCGTTGGAATTCTCCTTTTGGAAATCTGCTACAGAATTATATGAGTTAGCATTTAGCTACACACACACTGAGTTTGAGCTTGTTGTGTGTAGATAGATTAGATGATAGATAGATGTACCTATATATGTATGTATCTGACTATATGTATATATACCTGATTCAACCAATCACAATTCATTTCTTGTGGAGCATCCTCTGATTTTTTTCCCAATGAATCAAAATATTTCACTCCTCCCAAATTGACTCAAGACTTTTCTCACCTAGTTCATACCTTTGATCCTGGTTGATTTAATATGGAAAATCCCCCCTTCTGCAGATAAGGAAGCGAAAGCCCAGGGCAGATCAGTTCCCAAAGTCACACAAAGTTGTTTTGAGGATCCCTGATATACATCAGGCTGGTAGCATTGTGCCTGACACATAGCAAGAGCAGTGCAAATACTAAACTATCATCAGTAATAATAGTAAGACCACTTCTGGGAAGAGGCTGGGGGCTTCAGGCCTTGAGGCAGCTCATGCAATAAAGTTGAGAGGTAGAAGACCCAAGACAAGGAGAGCATGATGTTGACACAAGTATTGGAGTCTAAAGGATACAGCTTATGCTGTAAACTATAGGACAATTCTGTTCACATAGTAAGAGCTTAATTTGTTTGTTGTTGAACTGACAAAGGAGACAGAAGATACCTAAGCCCTGATGCAGAAAATACAAAGTCTATTAATTCATTTATAAAACAATATAAACCCTTGTTATGTAGAGATACAAAATTTAGATGAGAGATGTAGCTCCTACTGAAAATCTGACTGTTACAACTGCCGGAGGTGGTGGGGAGAAATCCTCCCTTTTTGGAAGTCTGAGGAAGAGCTTGTGTTGGCTGTGTCCCAACAGCAAAAAGGAGCCAGAAGCTTTGGAGCCCACCCAGTTGGGAGCTCTTCTGGTCTTGGTTGTCAGTGACCTCTGACACTCTCCTGCCACCAGCTATCTCAGGACTGACAGGGGCCACCAGTCCCGAGGGTCCTTCAGCCAGAGGCTGGAGCACGTGGCTCTCTGGATGGCCCAGGGCCCAGATCTAGGGCTAGGTGTGCTTCCTGGTTCCCATCACCCAATCACGGGTCCTATCGGGCTGGGTCTAGCTTCCTCAAGGCACAGTCCAGGTGCTTTCTCCTAATGGGAGCCTCTGTCAAGCCTCTTTGTTGCCAGTGCTCATTTCTTCCCACAATTGAATGTCTACGTGTAACTGCTTAAATGTCACATTTTCCACCTCAACACACAGTAGAATGGAGACTTGTTGGGAGGGAAGGTTGTATTTTCATCTTTCTATCCCTAGCACCGCACACTCTGCCTTGCTTTTTATTACTATGATAGCACTGTATTTCTTGTTGGATTGGATTCAAATAAAAATCTTTCTTATATTCAGCTTTTGAATCCTCAGGCCTCACACATAGTCAATACTTGGCCAAATATTCATTTGAATAAACCCATAACATCGCAGATTTAGTGCAAAAAAAAGATCTTAAAGGTCATCAAGCCCTAATTTTACAGATGGGGAAACTGAGGTATAGAGAATTGGACTGATTTTCATAGCTAGTAAATATCAGAGGGAGGTTTTGGACCCCAATTCTTGCTGATGTGAAGCCCCAAATTCTAGAAATCCTATCACACTGACTCCCTGTCAGCTTGCGTTGCCACATTTTCCCTTTATTTAGTTTTCTACTGTTTCAAATGATGCGTTTCTTTTTTTTTCTTTCAAAATCCTCTTTTGTGTTTTTCCTTTCAAGTCCTTTTAGCTCACATTAAGCCTCCCATTAGATGTTCTAAGAATTACTTTTACATATAAATGGATTTTGAATGAAGTTTCGTGTGTGTGTGTGTGTGTGTGTGTGTGTGTGTGTGTGTGTTTTTTTCCTGGAGCTACATGATTTCTCCCTGACAGGACATTTGCTTGTCCTTGGTAGAGCAGCATCAGGAAGGTGTGCACTTCTCTATTTTGTTTCCTGCAGTCCTGATGGGCCATGCCATTTTATACAGGCTCCTCTTGCTTGCAGGGCAGCTGACAGCCAAGCTCACCATCACCTCCTTGCCCTTGTGACTTTGCTTTTCTGGGTCCCATACCTCGAATATCTCCTCTGAGCCCCCATTTCCAACTTGACATCCTCCTCAGTCTTCAAAGGCCATTTCCACCATGGAGCATTTCCTTGCCCTCTGAGCTACCCCTCACCTAATCTCACTGAGCTATGGGCTCCTCTGATAGGATCATTATATTTTAATTTAGAAACATTCAGTGCCTTCCTCTAAGATCCCCTTCCCTTTTCACTGCATATATCTTGATCCTACATAAGTATATTCATGTTGTTGTCTCCCCCATGCTTATACTGCCTCTCCCATATTTTCCTGCTATCCAAATGTTGATTCCCCTTCTTTTTCTCATTGGAATCCGAGCTCCTTAAATGTCGAGATTTAATTTTGCCACTTGTTTTATCCTCATTGCTTCGGACAGTGGCTGACATGTGGACTTACTATGTGTCCCATCACCCCAAATAGACCTGAAGTACATCTTATTTATTTTGGTTCTAAAGACAAAACTAGAGCTAGTATTCAAGGCGGCTGATTTTTTAACCCAAGGATTTTTTTCTACTAAAATTCCTACATCACTTCATCGATCTATTAAAACCATTTTCTCTCAGCATGATCTAGAACTGACACCATCAAAGGCTACACCAATGAAGGATAATCCTTTCTTGTAGATCATACCACGCTGGGAAATCTATGCATGTGTGTGTATCCTCAGAGGACCAGCCTCGATAAGTCTGGTTTAAAGATTATCAGCAGATCATCTATATTAATAGAAGCAAATATTTACTGGACACTCTGAATAAAGTCATGTGCTAGGAAATAGAAGAGATATACAAGGAAAACTTGACCAGACTGATGCCCTTCATGATCTCATTCAATGATCTTCATTGAGGATGATGTGCCATCATAGGCATCTATAAAACAGGGGTTCAGGGGGTCGGCTTGGAAGAGTAGAGATACCTTATGAATTAGGTGGCTTTTGTTTTCTTCCAGCTTAAATATGTTTGAATGAAGTCATCACCAAAGAATCGGAGGTAATTATTTTTATCTATGTTGTTGCTATTCAGTCAATTTTTTTTCCTTTCTGGTAACCTCTTTGCACTGTGCCCGTTAGTTTCTTTTTAAAAAAAAAAATAATAATAATAGCCTTTTGTTTTTCAGAATACGTGCAAAAATAGTTTTAAATCTTCATCCTTGCAAAACCTTATATTCCAAAATTTTCTCTCTCCCCAGATAATCCAGTATGGTTAAAATGTGCATTTTTTCTAAGCATATAGCCACATTTATCATGCTGCTCAGAAAAAATCAGCTCAAAAGGGGAAAAAACCGAGAAAGAAAAAACAAGCCAACTAACAACAGCACCCAAAATGGTGAAAATCTTATGTTGTGAAACACATTCAGTTCCCACAGTCCTGTCTCTGGGTACAGATGACTCTCTTCATCACAAGACCATGGGACCTGGTCTGAATCACCTTGTTGTTGAAAAGAGCCACATCCATCATGGTTGGTTAACCATTGCATAATCTTGTTGTTGCTGTTTTTCTCCTGGTTCTGCTCATTTCCCTGTAAGTCTCTCCAGGCCTTTCTGAAATCATCCTGTAGTCATTTCTTATAGAACAATAATATTCCATAACATTCATATATCACAATTTATTCAGCCTTCTCCAACTGATGGGCATCCACTCAGTTTCCAGTTTCTCACTACTACAAAAAGGGCTGTCACAAACAGTTTTGCACATGTGAAGCCCTTTTCCTCCTTTATCATTTCTTTGGGATTTAAGCCAGTGGAGATCCAGCTGGATTAAAGGGTACGCTAGTCCTTTGGGCCTAGTTCCAAATTGCTCTCCAGAATGGTTGAATTAGTTTATAACTCCTCCAACAGAATATTGGTATCCTAGTTTTCCCATGTTTCCTGTAATATTTATTATTTCCTTCTCCTGTCATCATCTCAGCCAATCTGAGAGATGTACAGTGGTACCTCAGAGTTGTCTTAATTTGCATTTCTCTAATCAATAGTAACTTAGAACAATTTTTCATATGACTAAAAATGGCTTTAATTTCTTCCCCCGTTCAGTCATTCCTGATCCCTCATGGCAAAGACACTGACATGCTTTGCCATTTCCCTGTCCAGCTCACTTTATAACAAGAAAACTGAGGCAAACAGGTCAAGTGACTTATACAGGATCATTCAGTTAATAAGTGTCTGAGAACAGATTGTAATTCAGGAAGATGAGTCTTCCTGTCTGCAGGCCTGGTACTCCATCCACTGAGTCATCCAGCTATCTCTTTTTGCCCTGAGAATTCATCAAACTTCTAAGTTGTATAAATAGATTGTGATTTGCACTGATACTAATAATAGTAAGCATTTATATATAATTATACACACACATATATATAGTTATATATCATTTCAAAGTTTGCAAAGTGCTTTATATTATTTTATTTGCTAGATCTTCCCCAACAACCCTGGGAGGTAAATGCTATAATCACCCTCATTTTATAGATAGGGAAACTGAGATTGCCAGAGATTGTAGTTTGTCCAAGTTCACACAGCTAGTAAATACTTGAAGTTGGATTTGAATTCAAGTCTCCCTGACTTGTCGCCCAGGACTGCACTGTGTCATTTAGATGCCTAATATAAATATTAAAATAAAATAAAATAATCAAGGATCCTTAAATTATTAAAGATTATAAGACTAACAATGAAAAGAAAATTGTTTTCTATTTTTTTAAAATCTTGAATTATAAAGTTTTTCTGGGGCCTAGGATAATAGATTTGAAGAGGTCAACTAGTCTAATCCTCTCATTTTACAGGGGAGGAAACTGAGTCCAGAAGGAGTAAGTGGTTTGGCCAAGGTCACCCAAGGAGTGTTAACTCATGCATTGGAGATATTTAAGCCAAATTTAATAAAAGCAAACTAGTAATAATGAAGGCAGTGTAGCTCAGCAAGAAAAAAAAGCCAGGTATGTTAAAATGCAATTAGACAATGAAATGTCAGGAGCCTCAGGGAACAGGAGCCCAGTGATGTCCTGGAAGACTGGGAGAGCTGCGGAAACAAAGGAGATGTCACGGATGTGTAGCGCGGAAAACATTTGCATGTAAAGTAATTCTAAGAACCAGTTACCAGGAGATTTCATATAGCATTAAAGTTCTTCAAGACATAAACATAAAAGAAGAAGTTTCTTTTTTATTTTTAAGGAGTGCGTAGTTTGGCGCAATGGCAGGGGTAGGAATCCAAAAAATCTCCTAGGAGTGAGAACTGAATTCACTTCAATAACTTGGGGATAAATAAATAAGCTGGTAATTGCGTATACTGTGCACGATATGCTGTGCGCCTAACATCTAAACACCTCCAAGGAGGCCTCTTCCTCAGGGAGCTGAGAACCCACTTGTCCTTGGATTCCGGCTTGACCACCAGTTCCTCTGTGACTTGGAGCTCCTTGTGTGGACTTAGGAACTGGGAGAGATCCTATAAAGCCATCAAGATAACTTGGGTTTTATAGAGGAGGAAACAGAAGATGGATTCGCCTGGATGGCCAGGGTCACACAGACAATAAGAGCAGAGTTGGAAATTAGGCCCAAAAGCTCTTTCTGGCCCTGCATTTGCTGCTCATACCAACTCTGCTTGAGAGCCACTTGTTAAATTTTCATTATAAACATTTACACATCATGATGTAGTAAAGGTTACAAATCAGGGCCTGTCTAATTGGTTGATTGATTAATTGATTTTTTTTGCTAATTGTTTGGTTTTAAGAAAGTGATGGAAAAAATGTTAACAGTGTAGTTTAAATTTAAAGCCCATCTGGGGACATTTCCTCCCTTCCCCCAGAGAGCCAGTTGTTAACCAGCACACTCTAGACCTCAGCTATTAATCTTTTCCTCCTGCTCTTGTTCAAATCTGGGCTCAGCCTATGGATGCAGAGTTTAAACATGGCACAATCTCTGTCCTTTGATAGTTTACTACCAAAGAGTGGCAAGGGACACAAAGGACCCGTTGATATAAAAGTTAAGGCATTAAACCGTCTTGGACAATTCCCCAAGTGAGCACCACGTGGAGCACCCTAAGATGAATAAGATCAGTTCCCTGCTCCAAAGGTGCTTGTAACAATAATGACGTTACTATAACTCATATTTACAAATGCTTTAAAACTTGCAGGCCACTGTACATAGAATAATAGCCCATATTTATAGAGGCTGAAAGCTGCTAAGAACTTAACAAATTTTATCCTTGACTCTTATGAGTCCCATTTTACAGATGAGGAGACAGCTTGAGAGGGCAAATGACTTTCTAGGGGAAAGGAGACATGTACCCATCCAACACAAGGAAGAATGGAAGAAAATAGGAGAAATACAGAGTTCAGAGTGGGGTCAGACAGGAGCAGTCACTTGTGGCCAGAAGAACAAAGACATATTTCTCCAAGTTACATTCATCTAAGCCAAGAGGAAATTTTTATAAACAAAGGAAACCACTCCTCCTAAAGCAAATGAAACGTGTATTAGAAAGGCCCCTCATTTTCCTGATAGAGGCTTTTGTGTTAAAAAAAAAAAAAGTCACACAAATAAGATCAAAATCTGCTTTGTTTGTCGGCCGACGATTGTTCCAAGGACGGTGTTCTAAGCAGAGGAAGAAGTCATGCTTGGGAATTGAGTGTCATATTTTCAGCAAATAGGACTTTCAGCCATTACTTTCTGAAAAGCTCTGCAATTGCCAGGAACCCCTTTTACCGACTTCAAAGGGTCTATAAAAGGTCCCACCAATATGCTTGTGGGAGGGCTTCCGGTCCCAGGCGTGGCGTTGCAAGCTGGGAAGCTGAAAATGAATCTGAAAAGGCGTACAAGCCATCTCGCTTTGCTCTCATCAAACTGAAAATTCATGGGGATTATGAGAACATCTACGGAGTATTTCATGGGTCTCAAGGTTCCGTAGCATAATGGGCAAAAATAATACCTGATATGGACGTGGCAAATACTTGCTGAGAGGTTTATGGGTCAATCAGGGAACAATTATTAAGCACCTACTATGTACCAAGTACTCTGCTGAGCCCTGGGAATACAAAAAGAGGCAAATTGCAGAAGTGGCTCTCAAGGAGCTCGATCCGCTGGCAGAGACAACATGCAAACAATTATACCGAGAAGTAAACAGGATTAACTAGAGATAATCAATACAAGGGAGGTATTATATTGGGGGTTTTGGAAAGGGTTCTTGCTAAAGTCGAGCTATTAGTGGAGACTATCAGGAAGCCAGAGGCAGAGATGGGGAGGGAGAGTCTTCAAGTGAAGGGGCACAGCCCACAGAATGCCAGCATATGGAATAATACATCAACAACATTATTGTTCCAATTTTATACCAGAGGAAACTCAAACTGCAGGAAAATCACCTGTGGTAAGAAGTGTCTCTCCCTATTCCTTGACCATTGTTCTGGCCATTAATTCATATTCCCTCTCTGGGAATTCCTCTCCTTCGGATTGTATCTGGAATATTGTATCTAATTCAATGGTTGATGCCATATTTTAAGAAGGATGAGAAACTAGCACAGGATCAGGGGAAAGGGACCAAGGCGATGAAGGAATTGTTGATGGCTATTCATGGCGGGAGAAAGAATGAGGGATGTATAATGCAGAGAAAAGATAGCAAGAACATGTTGGAGGACTCTTACATGGAAGATGCTTTAGTCTGGCTCTTCCTGGCTCCAGAAGGAAGAAGTGGGGCAATACTTAGGAGTTACCAGAGGAGATTTTGACTCGGCACAAGTTAGAAGTGCCCCAGAGTGGACTGGGGGTGTGTTGGAAGTCAGTGAGTTTCCCACTCCGGGAGGTCTTTAAGCAGAGGTTGAATGGAAGACCACTTGTCAAGGTGGAGGGGAAGGGCTCCCTGTTTGGGTACAGGCTAGGCTTGAGGACTCCTGGCACGTCTTCCAGGCCTGGGATCCTGAGTCTACGAGATCATCCACTCGGGTTTCCTGGTTCACGGAGTGAAATAACACCATTGCTCTAAGAGGCAGCAGCCCCATATTATAAAACTGTGCCTATTTGTGAATAATTCTGTTACTAAGCTAGAGAAAGAGCCCCTTCCCTCTCGGTCAGTTCCAGAATCCTCCTTCTCCTGGGAATTCTCTGTCTAGAAGGAAGCCAAATGTCCTAGCCTTGGTCTAGCTGTGAAAGCTGTCACAGGGTCAGGAGTAACTGAGGCAAGATGCCCGACATGTTAAATAGATGAGAATCTGGGGAGTTTTTTCATCTTTTTGAGCCAAAAACATCCGATTTGTTTCACAAAGTTGCCATAATCTGCCTCTAACCAGTTAGTCTCAGAGTCACCAACACCCTAGCCCACGTCTGGGAGCATGGATAGAAATAGCCACAGCCGGTCCTTGCCAGAATGGGAAGCCGGGGAATTTTGTTTCAAGCCCAGCTTAGCGCTCAGTCCTACTGTGGCTGAAGGACCTGAAGCAAATAATTTTTCCTCATCTGCTAAGTGGGAATAATGATGATTCCCATTTTTAATAACACTTGAAGCATTTTACAAACATCTCATTAGGTTTTGACAATAGCCCTACGAGGAAAATACTGCAAATGTTATTACAGATGGGGGAGCTGAGGCTCAGAAGTGATGTCCATCGCCAAGGTTAATATGGATAGTAAATGTCCAAGCTAGCATTCAAACCCAGGCTTTCCATCTTCCTGATCCACTGTCTTCTCTATGCCACCAAGTCAAAGCTCTTTGTAAAGTATTATAGAATATGAGCAATTTTAATTATATTATAATATGTAATCATATAACTATATATAAATAATATATAATCTAATATAATAATATACAGTATGATAATTATAAAGTGCTGTAGATGTATGTATGTACATAGTACATATGTAGTATGTATTATAATATATAATAATATAATATAATCAAAAATAATATATAATATAATAATACAATAAT
Organism: Antechinus flavipes; assembly: GCF_016432865.1. Lineage (NCBI taxonomy): Eukaryota > Metazoa > Chordata > Mammalia > Dasyuromorphia > Dasyuridae > Antechinus > Antechinus flavipes. The sequence continues at coordinate 7,848,163 of NC_067403.1, forward strand.
GGAAAGTATAATTTGTAAAGTGCTATAAAATATGAGCTATTATAATCATATTATAATATGTAACAATACAATATGTACAAAATAACATAATATAATAAACAATGTATAGTTTAATAATTTGTAAAGTGCTATAGATTGTAAGCTATTATAACTATATTATAATAAGTAACAATATAATATACAAAATAACATATAATAATATATAGTATAATAATTTGTAAAGTGCTGTAGAATGTGAGCTATTACAATTGTAAAGTGCTATAGAATGGGAACTATTATTTGTAAAATACTATAGAATGTGAGCTATTATAATTATAATATGTAATAATATAACAATTTATACAAAATAATATATAATATAATAAACAATAATATGTAGTATAATGATTTGTAAAGTGCTATAGAACGTGAGCTATTATAACTATATTATAAGTAACAATATAATATATACAAAATAATATATAATAATATATAGTATAATAATTTGTAAAGTGCTGTAGAATATGAGCTACTACAATTGTAAAGTGCTATAGAATGGGAACTATTATTTGTAAAATACTATAGAATGTGAGCTATTATAATTATAACATGTAATAATATAACAATTTATACAAAATAATATATAATATAATAAACAATAATATGTAGTATAATGATTTGTAAAGTGCTATAGAATTGAGTTATTATAACTATATTATAATAAGTAACAATATAATATATACAAAATAACATATAATATGATAATATGTAGTATAATAATTTGTAAAGTGCTGTAGAATGTGAGCTATTATGATTTGTAAAGTGCTATGGACTGTGACAAAGGTCCAATATTCCACCAGAGCTGTGATCTCCGGGAGGTGGATGTTCCCTCTAGCCAAGCACATCGCCACCCTTCCTGCCCTTTTGCTGTGGTTCTGTCCATGGACTTCCTCACGCTCATGTGGGTTCCTAGAGGGCACCTGCCCCAAAGAAGGTCCTCGTAGAGGGAATGGTCGGCCAGCGGGAAGCCTTCGCTCCCGGCACGGAGCCGGCTCACCTTCTGTTTCTGTCTGAATCCCTCTGTGTCGCCCAGCGCTTGGTATGGGTTGAACTTCGGAGACATTCGTTCACTCATTTTATGGGCTGCAGCCTCCCCACACCCACCGTGCAGCTCTCCGCCACCCTCCGAGTGATGATGATTTTTAACTGTTTGGAGACTGCGCGTCACGACTGACAGCCACACAAAACTGGCCCTGGTGTCGGAGGAGACACCATACAATTATGGTTATTATTCTGCTTCCTTCTCGTCTCTCTCTGGTGATATTTCCCCAATCCCCCAAGGTGCTCAGTGACCCCTGATCTCCCCCAGAAGCCTAGTTCTCCCCTTCGAGCCTGCCTCCAAGTCTTTCCTTGTCCTTCATCAAGAGTTCAGTTGTATGTGACTTGTCAGGTCCCTGCCTGTTTTTCTGCTAATTTGATAAATGAAGTTGACACATGCCGGCGTGTATCGCTTCTTTCTAGTAAAATATTTATAATTTTTAACAGGAGCTTTTGGGAAATGGTGCCTTAACCTCAAAATAATGACCCCACTGGTGAGACTTTTAGGCTGGGGGAGGAGAAGTGGGACAGATGGTTTAGGGAAGGGGCTCACACGTGACAGCCAGCCACAAGCAAACGGAACGCAGGAGCTCATTCTCTTCTTCTCCCCCTCTCTTGTCTAAACCTGCTGCTTGCCTTCCCTTCTCTTTTCCGCCCTGCTGCTCCTGGGACGCCATTGCCAGCTCATGAATTGTTAGATTACCATAGTTGTGAATATTTAGAGGCTGGCTCTCCTTCCCTCCAGTTGTCCTCAGGCCTGTAGGCAGATTTAAATTTGGCCAGGGACCCGGGCGAGTTCTGTGTAGCGGAAAGGATGGTGAAGAATGCTGACATCTGAGGACTCAGCTCTGCTTTAATAAGCCCCGTGACACCTTGGCCCAGTCACTTCGTCTTCTGGAGCCTTAGCTTCCTCATTGGTGAAATGGAAAAAGGTGCCTTTAAGCTTAAAGATGAGTTTCCCAAGCTCCATACATGCCATATCTGTGCCAGTATATGGTTGGTAGAGAGAAAATTATATTGGAAAATATTAGAAAATTATATATATTATTTTGCAAGTGAAATAGGCTTTCTATACTGGGCAGCTGCTTTGGACCAAATCCTTCTTGGTTTTTAAGTTAGTACTGTGAAACTCCATGATGTCAGTCACTATTAATGTTTGGGATATCATTAAGAGGTTTAAGAAAGCTTATATTAATCTTCTTCTTTTAGCCCCCATGTCTAAACTGTTTCAATTCCACTCCTGTCTTCCGAGATGTCACTCACTCTACTTAGGTAGGAACAGAGGACCCGGATTACTGATGACTTTGATCAAAGACATTCAAAATAAATTTGTGCTTACTGAATCAGTTCATTAAGGCAAAGAAGGGTTTTTTTTGGGGGGGGGGTCTTGGAGGAAAGGGGAAATTATTTTTAGTATCATGTTATTTTTCCTATTTCCTATTCTACTCATCTTGTTAGAAAGATACTCTCTTTTGGTTCCTAGATTTCCTCATTCGATTTTCTTAGTATAAAATACTACTAGCTACCACCCCTCCCTCATTTTCTTTCACCCACTCAGTCCCACTGGGATACGATATAGCCTTCCTGCCTCATATTTGTCCTGGACCTATCAGATGAAGACTCAGGGAGATGGTCATATGGTCAAATTTGCTTCCTCACATAAGGATCTCTGACTATCTTGTCTTACACACATTTATTTTGAATATTTGCATACAGCCATCTGAGGACAAAGATGTAGGGCTAGTTCCTCTTTGGAATTTTATTTGCTCTGTGTGTGTGTGTGTGTGTGTGTGTGTGTGTGTGTGTATGTGTGTGTTTCTCCACTGTTATTTTTCTTCCTAGATTGCAGTGACTGCTCTTTTAAAGAATAAGTTTGATAGTTACATAAAGTTACATTTTCTTCACCTTTTTCAATTTTTAAAGTATACTTTAGGCATATCAATTCTTGTTTTGTGTAGTAGAAAGGATGGTGAAGAATTCTGACATCCAAGGACCATTTTTGTGCTCCATTCTTGGTCAAAAGCCCACCATTTTTTTTTGAGATTATTCACTAATGTCTTTTATTTGCTATCCAGTTTGTTCCCTAGGACACATCTATTTTTTAAATATTTTTTCAAAAAATTTTCCAAATACATGCAAAGATAATTTTCACCATTAATCTTAGTAAAACCTTGCGTTCCAAATTTTTCTCCCTTCCTCCCCTGTCCCCAGGATGTCATGCAATTTGATGTGCGATTTTTCTAAACATATTTCCATATTCATCATGCCGCAAAAGAAAAATCAGATCAAAAGAAAAAAACAAACAAATAACAACAACAAAAAGTGAAAATACTATGCTTTGATCCACGTGTAATTTTCATACTTGTCTCTCTGGATAAGAATGACACTTTCCATCCCAAGTCTACTGGAATTGCCTTGAATCACCTAATTGATGAATAGAACCAAATCCATCGCAATTGCTCATCACATAATCTTGTTGTTTCTGTATACAATGTTCTCTTGGCAATGCTCACTTGGTAAAGCATCAGTTTGTCTAAGACTTTTCTGAAATCAGCCTGCTTGTCATTTCTTATAGAACAATAACATTCCATTATATTTATATACCATAACTAATGGGCATCCACTCTATCTTCAGTTCCTTGTCACTACAAAAAGGAAAGCCCACCACTTTCATATTTTAACTTGTATGGCCTTCCTGTCCCATGTACATTTTCTATAATAAAGGAAATGACTTTTTATCCACTTGAGCAAGTTCCACTTCAAGTCAATGTAACTCGCCATGAAGATTTTTGTGCCCACAATGAATAGCTATGGTTTCCAAACAAATTTTGTGATAAGTGGGAGAGCACACCACACATTCTGCCCTATGGAATAATTTTGGAGTCTGTAACTTTTCACTCGAGGGCATTTCTGAATGATTCAGGGGAACTGGTCATTTCAGGCTCATGATCATTTAAGCCAACTTCAGATAAAAGAAAATGGTTTTCTTTCATCTGAGTCATTAGCAGAAGACATAGTCCCTGTTAATAGTGTCTGAAAAAGCCATTATCTCCTGGACTGGTAGAAGAAGAATTCACAGATCTCAATTCAATGCTTACACCACCACTCTAAATCACTGCACACTTTACCAACTTATCATGATCTGAGAGTAGCTCTCTGAAGGTGGGATATTAATGCTTTTATAGGACCTCTTATCTCCATTTTTTTTAGAACAAGAAACCTAATATTCTCTAATAAATGAAATGGATAATCTCCAGAGTTCTGAAAGGCATTTCCATGCGACTATATTAATTAAATAATCAATAAACTATGAATATTTACTTAAAAGTCCACCAATTTTGGAATTTTCAAAAGAGTTAGATTTAATGTGAACACCATTCTTGGGTGAACTTTTTGTCTTCACAAATTCTGCAAACTTTCACCTGGGATCTTTTAACTTGGAATTCTCACAGAAACGCTAGTAGTTAACTGGGAGACAACCTGCATTTATTGCCTACTTATATAAAACCTCTGAAGAAGAGGTTAACCACTGCAGATTTAAGAGTTAGATCATTCTGTTAAAATTTCTTGGGGAGGGGGTATTAGTTCTGGGAAAATGGCGGATCAGGTCAAAAACTTCTAGGCTCTCCAGATTTCCTTCACAAACAGACAGAAAATCACCATAAAGTGAACTTAGAATAATTTTACAAAGGGGTAAAGCAGCTGTCCTTCAAGGCAATTTAAGAGGACGTCAGAAAAGACAAAACCTGCAAGGACTGAGATTTGGTATAGATTTGGTATAGATTCCTTCAGATCAAATCCTCTGGATCAAGAAAACTGACATCATTATAATTTGAAAGAAAGGTTGGGGCTCAGTTGTGTATGAAATAGTGATTTTAAAAAACAAAATTGTGTAGGAAAAGATAAAAGGGAGCAATTATATTATAAAAACAAAGTATGAAAGGAAGAACTAATACAGAAGTAGATGGGCTAGAGAACTGATAATATTTTAATTTTACTCTCATCTCAGTTGAAGATGAAACATGTGAACAATTGGAAGGATGAAGTCTTCTGAACATGTAGAGAGGTAAAAAAAAAAAAAAAACCTGGGGAATAAGAAGGGGATAGAACTTTTAGAAGGGTGGATGAAATGGGGATGGGAGGGTGAGGAAAGAAGATAAGGTTACAGGAATAGAGTAAAAAGAGAGGCTGAGAAATAAAATGGTAAGTAAAAATAAGATTGAAGTGAATTTTCAAATAATTATAACTTTGAATGTGAATGGGATGTTTATAGGAGCTCTCTTTTTGGTAGCAAAGAACTGATAATTATAGGGACCCCATCAATTGGGGAATGGCTGTACAAGTTGTGGTATGGTTGCGATGGAACACTAAGAAATAATGAGATCAATGATCTTAGAAAGGCATGGAAAAATTTGCACAAAATGATGAAGAATGAAATGAGCAAAATCAAGGGAGCATTATACATTAACAGCAATAGTGGTTTGAGAATGATTTTCAGTCATTTTGATTATTACAAATACAAAAATTAGAAACAAAGGACACATGAAGAAAGATGCTAGCTGCATCCAGAGAAAGAACTGATAAATAGAAGTGTGTAGAGGATAATTATATATATAATATATGTGTGTGTATATATATATGTATATGTTATAGACACCTATATCTGAGAGTGGCTACTTCTTACATACATGCATATATATATCTATTTGTGTCTAATGGTAACCATCTCTGGGGTGGAATAGGGAAGGAAGAAAAAAGGGGGAAAATATTTGCATGAAAGCTTTGCTGTATATTTGGAGGGAATAGAATGCTATACATGGTAGAATTGCAGATTCATGTGCAATCATCTTTTTATCGTACTGTGTTATGAAAATGCTTGTTTTTTTTCCGATAATAGTTTATTTTTCCAAATACATGCAAAGTTAGCTTTCAACAAAATCTTGTCTTCCAAATTTTTTTCTATCCCTCCCTTTCTTCTCCTTCCCCAAGACAGCAGGCATTCTAGTATAGATTAAACATGTGCTATTCTTCTAAATATGAAGTGCCTGTTTCATTTTGAAAATATGTGTAAAGTGGTATGTGTAAAAAAAAAAAAAAGTGATTAACAGTGTCAAATCCTGAAGAGAAATCAAGGAAAATGAAAACTGAGAAAAGTTCATTGGATTTGTCAACTAAAAGATTGTTAGTATTTTGGACACTGTAATTTTGGTGGAATGATAAGATTGGAAACGAAATTGAATGGGTTAAGAAAAGAAGTAGACAAGAAAAAATGAGGGCATCTATTGCAGATGGCTTTTTCAAAGAGTTTAGCTACAAAGAACAAAAGAGATTTGGAGTGATAGCAGTGACAGAACGTTCAAGAGAAAATTAGTTTCTGAATGGGGAGACAAGGGCATGTTTGTAGGTAGTAGGAAATGATTCAGTTGATACAATGAGATTGAAAATAAGTGAAAGTTGTGGTATATGATGGTGATGGAATATTATTGTTCTATAAGAAACCACCAGCAAGATGACTTCAGAAAACTTGGAAAGACTTATATGAACTGATGAAGTTCATATAAGTGAAGTGAGCAGAACCAGGAAAATGTTGTTCACATTAATAGCAACATTGTGTAATAACACTATGAATGACTTAGCTGTCCCTCCCTCCTTCTCTCTCTCCCTCCCTTCCTCCCTCTTTCTTTCCTTCTGCCCTCTCCCTTCCTCCCTTCTTCCCTGTCTTTCCTTCTCTCCCTCCCCTCCTCCCTCCTTCCCTCTCTCCTTTCCTTCCTTCTCTCTCTCCCTTTTTTCCTTCCTTCCTTCTTTCCTTCCTTCCTTCCTTCTTCTCTTCTTTCCTTCCTTGTTCCTTCCTTCCTTCCTTCCTTGTTCCTTCTTTCCTTCCTTTTACTTTCTTTGTTCCTTTCTCTCTTTCTTTGATTTCTTTTTCAAGTCTTATGTAAAATGACTATTATGAAAATGTTTTATATGATTGCGCATGTATAACCTGTAACAGATTGATTATCACTTCAAGCTATGGGGGGGAAGCAGGAGAGAGGAAAAGTATTTGAAAATCAAAATTTTTAAAAAGATAAATATGAAAAATTGTTTTAACATGTAATTGGGGAAAATATTATTTTAAAAAAAATTGGAAGAGTGAAGATGACAGAGGGGGCAACCTGCTAGTGGAGTTGGGATGGAATGGGATTACTTAAATAAGTAGAAGGGTTTCAAGGGTATATTTTGAGAGTTGGTCTTGGCAAGGAGAAAGGTTACTTTATTGATGACTAAGAGGAAATGACAGGGATTTATGTTAAGGGTTTGTAAGATGAAGATAAGGGGAAAAGAGAAACTTACAGCAAATGGCCTCCTTTTTAAAGTAAAATAGAAGGGGAAATTGCTAGAGAATATCCCACAGACTAATATCAATTCACTAATAGTCATTTGCTTGAATCTTTTTATTTGAAATAACTATTTGGAATTCAACATAAGATAATCCAAATCTTTTTATAGCCAATAAGACTATGGTGAGTATCAAGTCCCCAAACAAATATAGGTCTATATTTCTTGCTTTAAATCTCTGTTAGCAGGCATTTTGACATTTAGTACAATGATAATCACTATAGTAGTTATGACAGGACCCTGAAGAGCCATCAAAAAAGATAATGAACAGAATTTGTGATCAAGCCCATTTAATTTGAAAAGTCTCATGCAATTCTCTATTGAATAACAACAGAGACATGACTGTTGCTTGCAAAGGTTCATAGTTTCACTGATGTGAATATTGCCTCCATCTTGGCAGATATGAACATCTTAACAGAGCAAGAGTTACTGTGGTAAAAAAAAAAAAAAAAAAAACAAAAGTTTAACCAGCAGTCAACCTAACGATGATGAGGTTCTCCAAACTTAGTTAGACCAGTCCTTGAATGATAGATCTACAGTCCAACAAGAGACCAGTATTCAGCCCTTCTGGCTTGGCAAAACTCTATGTATGGCATTCTGCAAGTTCCTTAACCTCTGTGGGTCTCACTCCGACTTCTAAATTCTCATTCCAGGATCCGACTCTGATGTCTCATCAGAACTGAAGGTGACTGGTTTCCCAAGGGCTATGTGAGGGAATTGAAAACTCAGATAAAGTTCTTCCAGGTCAAGTGATAAATGGCACATCTATTCTCCAAGACCTAGTCTACCCAAGTTCAGAAGATCACATTATTAGTTTAGCTCTGAAGTGATAAATACTTCAGGCACAGCAACCCTTGAAGACCATTTTGTGACAGTTTAAAAGGCTGAGAGACATAGTTTCTGGGTAATTTAATCATTTTATTAATAAAGCCAGTAAGTTATTAACAAGGAGAGAGTCACTAGGCTGTTTTTCTTAGATCAAAGACCCCTAATGGTAGCAGGGTCACAGTTTATGTGCCTTTCTGAGAGGGGGCATTTCTGAGGAGTGGCAAACAGAACTTGGATTAGTTAATACCAAAGCAGATGGGAGCTAGATTAGAAGGAAGGTCTTGGGGCATTGACTCGGGTCACTCAAACCTTGGTCAGAGACCTCAATTTCCGTATCACCTGAGCTTATAATGGAGAAAATCTACCTTTCCTTGGGCCTGTCAGAGCAAACCACGAGCAGGAACACACCCATTAGCTCATGCTTAGGATTTCTTGTATATCTTGGCCTGAGTAAATAAATCTCAAAGAGAGATTACTCTGCTAGGCCTTTGGATGAGGCAGTAGGAAAAAATCTTGGTTCTAATACAATGATTAGTTATTAAATATAAGAGAGAAATATCCATTTCTCACAATTTACTGAGTTTATATGAAGGTTGCAATCTGAAATGGGGTCGGGAATACCGACATCAATGAAGACAGATCTGCAAAGGCTCAGAAATATAACTGATAGCAAGGTAGGGATGGGGCAAGCATTGTATAGAAGCACCTACTGTGCACCAGGCGCTGTGCTAAGCACTTGTCCACAGTGACAGGGAATGATGTATGCAGTGATGAAGGGCCCAGGACACTCAATTCGGGATACATCAGGTTTTTGAGGTCTTTAGGATGGCCCATTGCAGGACCATATTGACCCTATTTCTTGTGCTTTGGCCTGAAGATCATTGCCCTCAACACTCTAGGGGGACAGGAACCCTCCTGATTATGTGCCTAATTATCCCTCCCCCTTTACATTCTCTTGCATCCAAGAGCTGCTTAGTTATCCTTGATCGCTCATGTCCACTCTCAGGGATTTTTTGGGGGGGCCATATCCCTTCTCTTAGATGATTTAAAATTCATTCATTACATGTTTCCCTCTTGTGAATTTGTCCAAACTCCAAAGCACTTACAAAGAGACAGCAATGGATTGTATTCCCTGGACTTCAGTTCATTTGAAACTGTGTGCCGACTGCATAATTCCATTAAGGAAAGTAAAAGAGACTTCAGGAGGGAGTGTGGGGAGTCCCAAGGGAGGATGGTTATGGTACAGGAAGGGAGACATATGGCCCAATGTGTTTCTGGTTGCTGATAGCACAAGGAGACAGACAGAAAGGTTTTTCTGCTATGATGGGGACGATAGAGAATGAAATCTTCAAGTAGAGAAACCAACTCAGCAAGTTTTGATTCAGTCCCCCCCGGCAAAAAAAAGTCTGCACTTGTCCCAGGTTGGAGTGTAAGTCCCAGAGGAGATTCGTTTCTTTCTCTTTTCATTCAGATGCAGATCTCTCTCTCTGTGTCTGTATTAAGATTATTTTCTCTATTAATTTATTAATTGTTTTAATATTAGTATAACAGTCATTTTGTGCCAGACACTGTGCTAAGTGACTTACAAATATTATTTCATTTGATGATCACAACAACCCTGGGAGGTAGGTGCTATTATTATCCCCTTTTTACAGGTGAAAAAACTGAGGCAAACAGAGGTTAAGTGACTTCCCTAAGTTCTAGAGCTAGTAAGTCACTGTCTGAGACTAGACTCAAATATTCTTGACCCCCAAACCCAGTGCTTTATCTACTGGTTCTAATTCTGATTGTTTAGTTTCATTTTTTTCTAAAACATGGTTTTTTGTCTGGTTTGCTATCTTGGTATAAACTGGGTTTAGATGACCTTAGAAGTTTCTTCTCTCTCTGAATAGGAGTAAGGAGAGAAAATTGAGAAGGAAAATTATCAGGAAATTAGATGATGTGAATCCAGAAATTTCTTCTTATTTTGGACTTTGTTTGATATTTGTGAGTTTAAGATAATTAGTTATAATAACATCTTCCAAGGATTGATGGTTCCTATTTATCTACGGAGATTCCTAGTTGGAGGAGCGTCCTTAAAATACTGTTTTGCTTCGTTGAAGCAAATATTTTTTAATTGTCAACAAAGAATGAACATAATGAGGTCTTGTAATTGCTATATTATTTGTCTAATTATGTGATGTTAAAGGATATGGTCTAAAACAACTCTGAAAGACTTAGGAACACTGATCACTAGAGACCAGCCACAATTGCAGGGGACTCATGATAAAATGTGTTGTCGGCCTCTCAGTAGAGAGATGATGGCTTCAGAATCCAGAATGTGACTTATGTTTGTTTTTTGGGAGGAGTATGGCCAGTTCCACATTTTTTTTTGTTTCTCTATACATTTTTGTTATCAGTTTTATTTCTCTTGTTTTCTCAGTGGGTGTGTGGGGTGGAGGGAGAATGTGGAAGGAGAAGAGAAAGAATTCAGACTTGACAATAAAATAAAATTGGATTTAAAAATAATATGAAATATTACCCACACAATCTTACCGCTCCCTTCTAATGTACTCATCAATTGTGCCCTCGATGGATTTTAGATTGTTCTTATAAAATTTTATGTAGATAGGAAGGTAGGCTTATGAGTTGACAATTGTTGGGGCTCTGTTATCTTATTTTTTGGTAATAATAATAATATTTTTTCCTCTTGCCTTTAGTATCTTACTTTCATTAAAATACCTTGAAAATCTTTAAAAGCTTCACAGTTGCATTGCCTTGAGCATAAACCTTCTTTATGTACACTCTATTTAGTCTAGTTATGTTTCCCGATATCATTTCTTCCTCCTTTATAACCACATCTTGGATTATAATATTGACATCCATGTGTGGAGCCATCACTATTCTTGATGGTAAAAAAACCAAAGTTTCTATAAAAAGATATTTTTAAAAATCTATTTTTTATATGCTTCCATTTATATTGTATGACATGATTCATGGAACACTCTCCAGAGAATTGAAAATGAGTATCAGGAACTTCTAGTTCAATTGGCAATGTGACAATTCATAGAGGGGGACAACCACTCCATATGTACTCCAGCAAAGGTCTTAAAAGTATTCTAGATCAAATAATGATAGAAAAACCCAAAGAGAACCAATAGTAAGCACTTTTATCCAGTCCAGACAGCCTGAAACCTACAGCAGCAGCAAAGTGAGTCTGTCAGAGAGAACAGCATGAACTCAGATAAACAGATCAGAAGTCTACCATTGCTCTCTGATTAGAGATGCTCCAAGAGCACCTGCATCCTGTAAAACTCTGACGAGTCAGTCTAGATCTTGGGGTATATGAAACGTCCCAGAATTCTGAGCATAGACACAGTAGTGAAGGTGGAAGCCAGTGGTAAGAACCCAGACATTAATATCAAAACCAAAAAGAGTTTGATCATCCTGTCCAAGAATATGGGATTCTGGCTCTGAAACAGAATCCCAAACCAGGAACAAGCTGGGGAAATAACATAGATCAAGCGATGCCCAGAGGCAAACCAAAAAAAATGAGAGTTCTTTTGAAAAAAACTACAAGCAAAAACTTCAGGAATGGGGGTGGGGATTGTAGGAAGGATAGGGTAGTCACAAGGACTACAAGAGAACCTGAAAGAAATGAAACAAGAGATAAAAAGTAAAATAAGATATCTAAAGAAAAAAAAAATAGAAAGAGAACAAATAGTTTAGAATAGAAATTGAAAAGCTTTCCCCTAGTAGAATGGACTCTCTAAAACAGATAGAGCAAAAAGATTTAAATGACTCCAAGAGACAAGAAACAAAACAAAATCAAAGACTGAAAAAATGAAAGAAAACTGAAGGAATCTACTATCAAAAACAACTTATCTGGGAAAATAGGTCAAGGAGAAATAATTGAAAAATTTCTCAGATTGCTTGAAAATCAAGATCAAACAAAAGATCTGGAAAACATATTTCAAGAAATTGGAACTGAAAACTTCTTAAATCTATTAGAAAAAGATGGCAAAGTAAAAATAAGGTCCAGCAATAATCATCTGAAAGAAACCTCAAAATTGCTACAGGAAAACAGGGAACATTAATGTACTGTTTTTAAAATTGTGATTTGATCAAGCTATCTAGAAAGCACCTTAAAACTAGACCATTACCTGTCTGTACCCCAAAGAGATTGATGAAAGAGGAGAAGGATCTATGTGTAAGAAATATTTATAGCAACTATTTTTGTAGTCACAAAGAACTAGAACCTAAGGAAATGTCATCAATTGGAAAATGACTGAACACATGATATTTGAATGTGATGAGGTACGGTTGTGCCATAAGGAATGAGACAAGATATGGTATTAGAGAAACCCAGGAGGAATTGTATGAACTGATACAGAATGAATTGAGCAGAACCGGGGAAAAATTATATTATAACAACATTGTAAAGCAAAATGATTTTGAAAGAATTAGGAACTCTGGTCAATGCAATAATCAACTATGATTCTAGAGAACTGATGAAGTAGGATACCTACCTCCTGACAGAGAAGTGCTGGACTCAAAATGCAGAATGAGTCATATTCTTTGACTTGGTCAGTGTGGATATTTGTTTTATTGATGCTTATTTGTTATAAGGATTCTCTTTTCTTTCCTTTTTACCAATGGAGAGAGAGGCAGAAAACAGAGAAAAAAATGTTCATTGAAAAAATTTAAATTAACAAATTGAAAATTCTTAGGAATCTCTTAGCCAAAATCCAGAGCTTCCAGGTTAAAGGAAAAATAAAAGAACTGCAAGGAACCAGAAAATGAATTCAAGTATCAAGAAACCATGGTAGCAACTAACATAAAAGAGAGAAAATCTTGGAATAAAAAAAATCCAAAGGACAAAAGACAATAAGAGTACAATGAAGAATTAATTATCCTGTGAGACTGGAAGGTACGTTTTGATACAGGAACTAGTAGAGTGTTGGGCCTGGAGTCAGGAAGAATTGATTTCAGTTCCTGCTTCACCTACTTATTACCTGTGCAATGCTGGCCATGTCACTTGATTCTTCTCAGCCTCAGTTATCCCATCTGTAAACTGATTTAATGGCCTCTAAGATCCCTTTCAACTCCAAATTTATGCTCTTAAGACTGAATATAATGTTGTGGTAAACATAATAGACATTTAAAGCAATAGAAGACTCTTGAGTATCCCTGATGAAAATACCAGAACTGTGAAGGAAGTTTAAAATGTAAACACAGGCGTCAAAGACAGGACTGGCTGGTAAGTCCATCTGAGCAACTGGAAGGGGTAAAAGTTTGAGGTCATCAAAGTGACCTCTCTGGGGTCACTTAAGTGAATGTGGAGGTTGTGAAATTATGACCTGTTATCAGTAAGTGTTTGATCTAGATAGTCTACTCAGAGTTGTAACGAATTTCTCTGGCAAAAGGGGTAGCTAGTAAAAAAAAAAAAAAAAAAAAAAAAAGGTTTAAGAACGATAATGAGATGCTTCCATTCCAGTGGGGGAGAAGAAGTAGGTGTCCTTTCAAAATCCTAGTGTCTTTAAAAGTCACGGAGGACGTTGAAAAGCTTGGTGTCTGAGTAGCTTTGTCTTGTTTTTATAATTTTTTTTTATGATTTAGACGGGAAAGAAAAGGAAGAACTTATTTATCATTATTGAGCCACCAAAGGCAAAGAACACGCAAACTTGGGGAGGGGGACAGTGGACGTTGCAGGAACTTTACTCCACTGACAATGGAACGGAAGCAGATTCAATTCCAGATTACTAGTGTTCTCATATTGCTCTTCTTTTACCACCTTCTTTGTAAAGAGATAAAAAGAGATGAAAAGGTGGAAGAGAATATGATAGGATGAGGGCAAATTAGTCACTTTTCCCACTCCCACTAATTCCTAAAACTCCTGCAAAAGAGAAATCACATGCTAGAGATAGAACAATCACAGCTCAAGGCACAGGACCCAAAAGAAAGTTCCTGACAAGGGAAACTAGCAATGAATTAGTTCCAGAACTTGCTAACCCTTAAAGTGCTTGGTCAGCATCTCTCCACACTAGCTTGCACAGTGCCGGCAGGGACACAGATCAAACTGTGATGATGACTAAAGAAAAAAAAAATAGAAAGAGAACATAGTGAGATGTTCTCCTTCTACCATAACAAATTTCACATCTTGATTCTTTCCAGTGACATAAAAAAGGAGAGTAGAGATTATTGCATTAAGGACCCCAAACTTCCAGAAGCTCTGGTCAGAATGTTCTTTCCATCCCTTCCTGTCTTGGAAAAAAGCAGCAAATGGTGATTTGTTCCACCAGTGAAGAAATGGAGAACTGGGGGAAGGAGAGGGCCAGGAAACCAGAGTAAGTCATGCCCTAAGTCCAAAGAACAGAAGGCTGTTAAGTCAGCTAGGACCAATCCTCCTCCCACAGCGCCTACTAATGGCAGGACCTGGGTCAGTGAACAGAAGTCTCACAGCGTGGGATGATGTTGAAGCAATGCCACAGTCTTGTCCTGAGGGCTAATAAACACCAGTAAAGAATCAGGAAAGAAATAGAAAGGGAAAAAAGGTTGAAGCACTAAAGATCTTAAGGTGAAGAAAGTCAATAAAAATCAAGAGCACAAACAGATAAATCAACAGATAAGTTCTAAAACTATGAGGAAGGAGACAATCAGGGAAAGGAAAGACCTTCCAACACAAAGTGAAGGAGGAAGAATCCAACTGATATTTGCATACACATTGTATGCATTTACTTTCTTCCAATGTGCTTACTTGTTACAGCAGCAGGTTTTTATTTTAGAGGAGAAGACTTGGTAAAGAGAAAGGGCGAGTATAATAGCAATATAAGAAAAAGAAAAAGAAAAGAACATCAATGAAGCATTTTAAAAACACACTGAAGAGAACAGAAGGCATCCAGAGGAAGAGATGGACAAATAGGACAGCTCTGGAACTAATAGGTTTCAGTTGTTTTATGCTTTTTTTTTTTTTTTTTAAATCAAGCTGTATATAATAGACACTTTTTTGTTTCTATATAATCTCATTTTATGACATTTCCTAAATGAGAATATCTACATGTGTTGACATTTGTCAGGTTTTGAATTGTTTTTCCTCCTCATCTCCACGTTCTGGTTTTCCTCACTTCCTTCAATTCCTCACTAAAATCCCATCCCCTAGAAGAAGACTTTCCCCATTTGCCTGAGTTCTAGTGCCTTCTCACTGTTGCTTATTTATAGTTTGTTATTTTTATGTTGCCTCCCCAATGTCTGTCTTTTGCCTTTCTTTAAATCACCAGTGCTTAAAATAGAGTGCCTGGCTCACAGTAGGCACTTAATAAATGTTTATTGATTAACTGACTTATGAAAATTAAAATTAAAATCCATATTATAATGCAAGTACTCTTCCTTTTCTTTTTCCTTCTTCCTCTTTTTCTTCCTTCCTCTTTCTTTTCCTTATTCTTCCTCTTTCTTCTTCTACTTCAAACAGGGTTAAGTGACTTTTCCAGAGTAGCAAAGCTACTGAGGCCAGATTTGAATTTAGGTCCTTCTGGTTTTAGGGCCATTGGTCTATTCAAGGGGCCAACTAACTGCTCCGGGTGTGTTCTCAATGTCAAGAGACAGTAAGAAACGTTGCCAGCATGTTGAGTGGACCTCATATGAAGGGTTTATAAGAGAATTTGATCAAAAATTATATGGCAGAAGAGAAGAATGGAAAGAATTTGGAATTCCAAAATTAAAAAAAGAATATTGAAATTGGTTTTCTATGTAATTGGGAGAAAATAAAATATTTCCTAAAATTTACACGAAATGGGCAATACCCACATTAACGAGATCATCAGTCCATTTGAGTATTTTGAGCATTTGAAGTTACTAGACCAGCTCCTTGGTGGTCTGAAACCAAAGAAGGAACCTTTATTTCCCAACATATCCTACATTGGACCTAGTAAATATTGTGTCGGGCAAGGCTGAGAAATATATGGATCACATTCGATTGTAAAGATTTTATCAACAAATCTACCTGTCTCTTTACATGGAAGATACTGTTTCTCTCATTCTATTTATTTCCTTACTGTATTAATACAAAATTCACATGAGCAGGACCACAGGTGGTCAAGAATTAGATAGGCCTGGAAGGGATATAGAACAAAGACATCTTATTTGCTTGTTTGTTGACTTCTAGTTTTTTTGGTTCTATCCTGTGAAAAGTGAAGGCAATTGGGTAAGATTTTGCCATTTATTTATTTGATTACTGAAAAATATTAAGTTTACAATAAGACTTTAAAATACTTCACTTCCACATATAGAAGCATGTTACATATTTAAGCCTTAATTTGATCATTTGGAACAGGTAAAATATTATGATCACAGGCTGTTTCACAGGTCAAAAGATGTGGGCATGGGAAAGGGGGAATATGGGTTTAGTCACGCTGACTCCATCCATTCCTCCATATGGCCACACGCTAATTTGTGGTGTGACCACAAAGCTTGGTAATCAAGCTTTTCTCTCTGAGGGCAATGTGGGAAAGAGAAAAGAAAGATGCTCTGGGAACCACTGGACTTGTGTACTGGTCTTCCTTCTGCCACCAATTAGCTAGTTGATCCAGAATGATAATTCTGCTAACTTTGTAAAGGCTTTTGTTTCTGCAGTAAGAATACCAACACACTGAGTCCCACTCAACATGCTGGGGATCTTTCTTGATCTTTCTTAACATTAAGAACATATCTGGGGCAGTTAATTGGAGCCCCACTGGCCAATGGGCCCAAAAGTTTATGATTTCTAAAGAGCTACAGTAAGGAATCTCTGATGTAGCAGAAAGAATCATAGAGCAAAAAGTCCCATATTTACATCTAGATTAACGTACCTGTTACTTAACTATGTAACTGGGAAATTCATTGGATTCAGAGTCAGAAGATTTTGGATTAAATCTTGTTTCTTGTGTATATAGTCACTTCACTTATCTCAGAGGCAATTTCCTCAAATATCAAATGATGGCGTTTGAACTAGGTGACTGGACTATTCAGACCCCAACAGACAAACTTAACAAACAATTTAGCATTTTTGTGTCTTAATTTTCCTCTTCTGTAAAGTGGGGAATAATAATAATAACACCATCACCTATCTATTTTCCAGAGGCCTATAATAAGGAACGAGTGAGACAATATTTTGATAATTTAAGAATGGTCTATAAACGCCAGATGTTAGAATTCAAGGGCAAAAGGAACCTCATCCTCTTGATGGCTTTTTGGAGTTCAGTTTTCTTTGTTCCAGTCTATTCCTAGCATCCCCCAGGCTTGATTAAAGCTTAGTGGTGGAATCTGAGAGTTGCTATGAGATGCAATTACAAAGCATCTTCATCTTCAAAAATACGTTGAATAAATAAACACAGTAGCTAGAGTTGTGGTACAGCTGGGCCACGCAGAAGACAGAGTAGCAGACCCGCAGTTGGGAAGACCCATCTTCCTAAGTTCAAATCTGGCTTTAGATACTTACTAGCTGTGAGATGTCACTTAACCCTATTTGCCTCAGTTCCTCATCTGTATCACAAGCTGGAGAAGGAAATGGCAAAACACGCCAGTATCTTTGCCAAGAAAACACAATGGGATTGTAAAGAGTTGGAAACAAGTGAAATGACTGAACAGCAACAAAGTTAGAACTGTTCATATTCTTTTTTTAAAAAATAACATTCAACAAGTATCAGCAATGGAGTTTTACACATCAAATTCAACGTCATGTAATTACTTTTCTTTGTCTTTTTAATAAACTTCCTTCTAAGAATCACAGACTGTGTTCAAGGGTAACAAAGTGTTCTGCACCATTATCTCTTGTGATCCTCAAAGCAACCCTGTAAGAATAAGTCACGTAAGTGTTAATAACCCCACATTACAGATGAGGAAGCCGTTCTTTCCAATGGATGTATTAAATCCAGTCATATGGAGAACTATACTTGTAGCTTAGGGAGATAAAAAAATGAGCCATAACTATTTTCATTTAGGAATACCTAGTCTAGTATGGATGATACAGAAACACATGTAATATTCATTAGCTCAATTTCCTCAAATGCAAAATGGATTTAATGTTTCTTTTAGCTTTAAATTGAATGAGTATCTTAGGGGTATAAAGAAGTATATTAAAAAAAAAAAGCCAAAACAAATCTAGGGAATAATCACTTCCAATTTTAGCATCTGGAAATATTTCATGGAAAAAATAGAATTTAACTTGAGTCTAACTTGATATAATACTTTGTTGTTGTACTCTATAATTTAAGGTTCATGTTTATTGACTGACAAAAGGACATTTTCACCTGAATTTTAGCTGATATCAATGTTTAATTGATAATTCTCCCTTAGAATATCAGCTCCTTGAGAACAGGAACTCTCTTGCTATTTATATTCCTAGTCCGTAGTCCCATTGTTTTTGTTTTTTAGTTGTTTTCATTCATGTCAAACTCTTTAAGATATATGAGGTTTTATAGTTAGAGAAACTGGACTACTTTGCCATTTCATTTTCCAATTCATTTTACAGATGAGAAAAGTGAAATGAAGAGTTATGTGACTTGCCCAGGGTCACACAGCTAGTAAGTATCTGAGGCCAGATTTGAATTCAGATCTTCCCGACTCTGGGTCTGGTACTCCATCCCCTGTACCACTCAGCTGACCTACAGTGCTTCCTTCTGTATGCTTTATACATAGTCAACTTTTAATGTTTTTCATTATTCATTCACTCATTCATGCATCCAAAAATGGGTCAATAAGCAAAAAAGTCAATGGCTAGAAATGGGGGTAAGCCATGCCAGAAGTGGGAAACAAGATGGACAACGAAAGAAAAGGCAACAAAGTTTTCTGAGTTTGCTGTGACAAGTCATGGTGGGAAGAGCTTTGTCCTTGGAGTAAGGAGACGGGTTTGAATCCCAGAATAAATGACTTAGGAAGAGCATCCACTCTTTTTTGTGTATGCTCTTACTCCCATCAGTAAAATGGAGTTCTTGCCCCTTGCTTACCTAACCTCATGAGGCTGCAGTGAGGATCGCAAGAGATAATGGTGCAGAACACTTTCTTATGCTTGAGAGGCTCTAGAGGGCTCAGTCAAGTTAGTATTGGGCTTCGACCTTCTACTTTAGCAAGAACTTCTGCATTTTGACCCTTAGTGAATACTACAGGTTTTTCTCTTTTTCTTTTTTCTCCAGGTCGATCAAGAACAATACCTGGGCAGTCCTGACCGAACAATGTACTTTGTCACTTGTGTAAATTAAGTTTAATGGCAGATAATTAATCTGAAGCATTTTGGAGAAAAAGAAAGGCCTCCCTGAGCCTTTGCTAATTAGTTCTTTTCTGACCTTAATGCGGAGCTACAAAATGGACTGGACTAAATTAAGGCATGACAGACTGGGGTGATTCAGGTATGCATGACTAATCTCAGTTTAGTTCCTCTGATTCTTACAGCAGACTTCAAGATTCCCAGAAAGGAAATGGCTTCAGAGAGAATCGAAATGCTCTTTTAATTGGCGACGCATGGGGCACCACACTAGGGAAAGGTCCGTTCGGTTTCCTCCTTGTCACTTACCATTTTCCCTGTGCATTATTTAAATACAGTGGGAAATATAAAAGCTTTTCGGGTGTTAGATTGTAGCTCTCAAATAGAATCTGCCTCAACAAAGACTTCCTTAAAGCACATAATGTGGGCTTTGTAAAGCACATTAGAACATGAGAATGTATATATTGAAAGGACCTTGGACATCAAACCAAATAGTAAAGCTGGAAGGGACCTTAGAACCAAATAATAGAATGAACAGAGAACTCATCTAGTCCAACTCCTTTTAAAGATGGAGGAGTAGAGAAACTGACTCAGAGATGTGATCCCTCACAGCTAGTTAGAAGTAGAGTCAGGGACTAAAATCCACAGGTCAAAATGTCAAATGTTCATGGTTCTTCACTCTGACCCAAGGAAAAAAAATTAGGTTAAAAAAGATGAATTTTGATAAGTAATTCATCACTAAAATAAAATAAAAAATTTAAATTTGTAGAACTATAGGAAAGCATAGAAAGGACCAGCCCTGGCGTCCAGGAGACCTGGATGCAGTTCCTGCTTCTCACACATACTATGACTTTGGGCAGACCATTTACCTTCTCAACATCCCGTGTAACTTTCTATGAGTTTAAGTTATAGATGAGTTGCCAGTCTAGGACAGGGGAAGGAAACAAATGTAACCCAGTCTTCAAGTCTAGTCTCGTGAGTCTCTCTGTTCATATTAGCAACGAATGCCCTTCTCCGGGAGATGGACAGGGCAAAGCTCAAGTCTCTTAATCTGCAGTTTCTGTGGGTGCTTTGAGCTTCAAGCTTCAAGAGCCAAGATGGAAGAAGCTACTTTAGGTATCGGGAGAAAAAGATGGGAAGAAGCTGACACGATAGACCCTGGCAGCCTCCATCACGTCCCTGTCCCAGCTTACTTTGCTAGAGACCTTGGGGTTCCCCTTGGGTGAGATGTAGGGGTCTCTGTCTGAGCTGAATAAAATTACCTCATTCTTAATGAAAGACTTCCTTCACTCTGTATTGTCTGATATACATTCTCCGTATACAGTCTCAGACTTCTATCTTTCTACTGAGTTGGATAAATGAGTTTCTGGTCTGAGTGCTGTGCGTTCACTGTACAACTGGTGTATTTGATGAGAAAGCCTGAGGTTGCTCCTTTCCAGAAGTTAGATTATATGTGAAAGCCTCATCCCCTAGTCTGTCTGTCTGTCCATATAGCCATCTATTCATCTATTTATCCATTTATCTATGTATCTATATGTATATATGTTTATATACACATACATAATATTATACATATTATATATACATAAATACATATTCTATGTGATATATACTATATAACAATATTTAAGGGAGAAGACAGATGTAATGGTAGCTATACCCTTCTGTCTGAGGAAAACAAAGTGGCCGCCAGCCCCAACTTTCTGTGTCCCTTCCCAGCAGTAATTAGGGTCATCTTTGGAGAAGAGGAAGGAGAGGAGGCTGGAGGTGTGTATCCTAGCTCCCTGTGAAGCACACAGTGGGCCTAACTACCCACACGGTCTTGCCACCTATATAATCATAATAACAACGGCGACAATAATGTGTGATCATTACTACCATGGAGGGAGAGTGGGCAAGGCACTGGCCTTGGAGCCAGGAAGACCTGCTTCAAGCTGTGCTGCTAATATAGACTGGTTCTGTGGCCTCTTAGTGCTCTGGGAAACTAATTTACCAAAATTGCCTCTGTTGATAGAAGGACTTTCCTTCATTGGGAGTTCCCTAAACCAACGAAATAACGGGTCCAGTTCCTAACTCTCTCCCTGGATGATCTATGAACATCTTGTTTTATTCAATCCGCACTTTCCAATGTCCCGGCCGACAGCACATGAGGATTGGCCATGGGTCAGTGCACGAAAGGAGGGCAGCATATATTATGGAATTCTAATAAGCAGGTCCTGCCTTGCTAGGGGCTACGGTTTATAGCTTGCAGTGATGTGTTTTGCAGGTTCTTCTGGCATAATCTGCATCGATCACTAATTCTGGATTCTTAAAGAATAACTCTTTAGTCATTTCCCGTGACAATGTTCTTCAACTGCTGTTGGAATCCTTACTAACTGCTAAGTAATTAGAGTTGATCTAATCTTACAAGAAGTTGTTTTGGCCAGAACCTGAAACAAGATACTAAGTAGAACTAATCAAGACAAGGCTTGTGTTCCCACCTTTACTCAAAGTCCACACCTTAAAGTTCTTTGGGCCAGAGAGCACTATGGGAGAAAACCCATAATCCCATTCTCTCAGAAGGTTCACATATAAGGCGAGACAGCCATTCCAGAATACACTTTTTCCTCTTGGCTGGCTGATCGCGCTAGACTCGAGAGAAACGACTCTGCTGCAAAGAACACTTTTGACGGATTTCAGTGGAGCTGCGCCAGAAGTCCTCTCCCCCAAGCAGTTAGTCTATCTGGTCCCTTCCATTCACCACTTTCTGGGTCTCTCCACATCACCTGGCGATTATCTAAAGATAGTGGAGCTGCTCGCACTGGACACTGCTCTTCTGGTGGGTTATAAAACCTGTCTGCTGGAGCCAGTGCATCTTTATCAAAGATTAAAAAATTAATGGTATAGAGAACTAAATTTAGAAGTTCTCTAGGGTTACCCGTGGCTCCTCCTTTCTTTTGTTTTTGGAGGAGTGTCTTAATGTCTCTGTTTCTTCTTTCTACTATTGCTTGACCTTGAGGATTGAAGGGTATGCCAGTAGTGTGTAGAATCTTATACTGTGCACAAAAGTGTTCAAAATGTTTGGAGGTATATGCCGGTCCATTATCTGTTTTTATTTCTTGTGGCACACCCATAATTGCGAATGCTTGAATGAGGAATTCAGTGACCACTCGGGCTGTCTCTTTTGCTGCTGGTATGGCAAAAGTGAATCCTGAAAAGGTGTCTACCACAACGTGGATAAAAGACAGACGACCAAAAGATTTATAATGAGTCACATCCATTTGCCAGATTTCATTGGGTCTCAAACCACGAGGGTTCTTCCCTGGAGGCAGTGTAGGAGCGTGGAAGGGAAGGCAAGCTGTACAGCTTTTCACTATGCTCCTAGCTTCTTCTTTTGTAATCCCAAACTGTAAACGCAAAGCTCGAGCAGCCTGATGGTATTTAGAATGGGATTCCTGGGCCTCCTGAAATAAAGGCGTACTGGCCAACATAGTTAAAAGGCTATCTGCCTTTGAATTTCCATCAAAAATAGGACCTGGAAGTCCACTATGTGAATGGACATGCAGGATATAAATCTTTCCTGGATGCTTTCTCACTTGCTCTTGAAGTTCCTTAAAGAGCTGATATATATTAGAAGCTGCAAATTTTATTTGGGCTGTGGCAATTCTTTGTACCACACCTACTGAATAGGCTGAATCAGATATTATATTTATGTCGCCTGGGTAATAAGTGAGAGCTAGCATGATCGCATATAATTCGTTCTGCTGAGTGGACTGAAAAGGAGTTCTGACTACTCTTTTTACGGTTAGATCATGAGAGTATACAGCACAAATATTTTGTTTGGCTGCGTCTGTAAAGATGGTTGGTCCTTCAAGAGGAACCTTAGAAACCTTCTCTTCAAAAATCCATTGCCAATTATGCAGTAGTCTGGTTATCTTTAATGGAGATCCATGTGCAAAATTTGGAGCCATGGCCAATAAAATCTGCCACTCTGGGATGGTTTCACAGCATACATTAATTTGTGCATTTGTATAGAAGGTATATATCTTGTCAGGTCTTGTCCCAGATAATTGTACTGCTCGCTTAATGGCCTTTAATAGAATTCTAGCCACAAGCACTGGGTAAGGCGTAAGGCTTTGTTCTGGTTGTGCTGGGAGGTTCACCCACTCTATCACACTGTCTCCTTGATGAAGGACTGCTGTGGGTGCTTCTTTCGTAGCAAAAACTGATATTTCCAAGGGTTTTTGAGTTACTCTCTCAACTACATTGGATAAAGCCAGTTCAACTTCTCTCAAGGTCTCTTGAGCTTCTTTTGTAAGCCGGCGTGGTGAATTTAAAGCAGTGTCTCCCCTTAAAATGTCATATAGGGGTTGCAATTGATTGGTAGTTAAACCTAATACTGGACACATCCATTGGATATCTCCTATTAATTTTTGGAAATCATTTAAGGTGTTCAACCTCTCTGTTCTTAAAGACAGTTTTTGTAGTGTAAGTGCCTTAGGATATATTTCATATCCTAAATATTGAAAAGGAGCATGCCTTTGAATTTTTTCTGTAGCGATATGAAGTTTGTAGTATCTTAGTGTTTCTATGGTTTTTTGTAGACATGCTTCTAGAATTTGTTCCTCAGGTGCACAACCCAATATATCATCCATATAATGTAATAGCATAACTTTTGGAAATGCTTTTCTTATTGGAGCAAGAGCAGCAGCAACATACATTTGACACATAGTGGGGCTGTTCTTCATACCCTGAGGCAAAACCGTCCGTTCATATCTTTTATAAGGCTCAGCTAAATTGACACTGGGCACCGAAAAGGCAAATCTCTTCATATCCTCCTTATCCAGAGGAATGGAATAGAAACAATCCTTGATGTCTATAACCCAAAGAGGCCATTCTCTAGGAAGCTGAGTAGGAGATGGAAGTCCAGGCTGAAGAGTTCCCATAGTTTCCATCTGTTCGTTCACTTTTCTTAAATCAGTGAGCATCCTCCATTTTCCTGATTTCTTTTTTACAACGAACACTGGTGAATTCCAAGGACTTAGAGAAGGTTGTAAATGCCCTTGTTCAAGCTGCTCCTGTACTATATCTAATAAGGCCTGAATTTTATCGCTACTTAAGGGCCACTGTTCTATCCACACTGGTGTATCAGTTTTCCATTGGATAGGAATAGGTGAAAGTGTTGGCAGGCCTTCAACAGCAGCCCTGCTTAAAAAACCGAAGTACTCATTTTTAACCCCAATTGTTGTAAAACGTCTCTTCCCCACAGATTGATGGGGATTTTTTCAACTATAAAAGGAGTAAAAACTCCTGTTTTGGCTTCAAAAGTCCATCTCATAGGGGCAGCACTAACTTCAGCTGCTATTGATCCTCCTACTCCAGACATATAGGTATCTGCTTTAATCTTTGGCCAGTGACTGGGCCAACTGGCACCTCTAATAACTGTACGATCCGCACCTGTGTCTACCAATCCTTCCAATGGTAGGCCATTTATATAGATAGTGAGCATAGGTCAGTCAGCCGTTACTGCTGCTGTCCAGTATATTTCTGGTTTTTGTGGTCTGGAGTCAGAACCTGGGTGACTATCACGAGGCTGCTTATTAGGATTCTGTATGAGTAACTCTGATGCCACTACGTCTCCTGGGTGATAAGTCACACGTTGACTACCTGTATTAGTGACTGGGATATTATCTACACATTCCCCAGTTTCCCACATCAGTGTGTGGATGGACACTGTTTTGTACATACAAGAAGGTGAAATGGTCAAGCCTACTGTGCCTGGAGGTAAGATATTTAGAAAACAGCCTGTTTCTGTTCAAGGAAAATGTTTAGAGAGCATTGTCAAAGTTATGGAAAGCCAAGGTTTAATTATAAGTTTACAGCAAATCACTGAACTTTTACAAACTGTAAAGGATATATGTCCTTGTTTCTCTCTTGATAAGGAATTAGATTTAAATGAATGGAAATTGGTTGGAGAGGATCTTTGTCAATTCTATGATAAAAATGGGCCTAACTCAATAATTAATACATATAATGTAATACAATTGGCTATAAGAAGTTATTTAAGTGATAGAATGATGAAAAGGAAAGTACAGGAGGAAGAATTGCCAACTTTACTAGGTGAAAAGGAGGACAAATCAGATGAGAATGGAGTTAATTACAATTCTGAGTATGATACTTCACAGCAGGAGGAATTAGGTGATTCCACATCTCATGACCCTCCCCCCGCAATTAACCCTTCATGGGTGGAACAAGGGGGAGGGAGAGAGACAGAAATGCAGTCAGCTTCTCCTGTAAAGCAGAATTTGACAAGATTAGAAAAAGCATTAATTAAAGCAAAAAATGAAGGAGAAGATATATCTGATTTTATAAATGCATATCCTGTGATTGAAGAGCTCAACTCCTCAGGTCAAAAAAGGAGAAGATACACTCCTTTTAATTTGGAAAAAATTAAAGATTTGAAAAAGGGTTGCACTCTTTATGGGGCTACATCATCTTATGTGAAGATGTTACTAGATAATTTGTCTTATGAAATCCTAACCCCGAATGACTGGAAATCCATAACAAAAACTTGTCTAGAACCGGGACAAAATTTATTGTGGCTTTCGGAGTTTCATGAATTATGTAGGATTCAAACCCAACGCAATAGGCAAACAGGAGCTATTGTACAAGTTGCTTTTGACCAACTAACTGGAGAAGGTCAGTATGCAGAGAGTTCAGAACAGATTTATTATCCCATAACAGTGTATGAGCAAATTTCTAAGGCTGCAATAAAAGCTTGGAATTCTCTCCCTGGACAGAAAGATGGAAATAATGTTTTCACAAAAATAGAGCAAGGTCCCAATGAACCTTTTGCAGATTTTGTGGACATTTACAAACAGCTGTAATAAGAACCATTGGAGACAATGCAGCAACAGAAATAATGACTAAACATTTGGCTAAGGAAAATGCCAATGAGGTTTGCAAAAGAATTATATGGGGGCTAGACAAAGATGCTCCTTTAGAAGAAATCATAAGACGCTGTGCCACAGTGGGCACAAATGCTTATTATGCCCAGACTATGATGAACATGGAAAGACAAGGTCCTTCTTGGCAGAGGAATTCTAGAGAAACTCGTCGATGTTTTCAGTGCGGAAAAATTGGACATTTGAGAGCTCATTGTAGATATGGAGATGGAGTGAGAAGACAGGGTGAGAGAAAACCCAAAACCCCATGTACAAAATGTAACCGAGGCTTTCATTGGGCCTCTAAATGTATATTGACCCAAAAGAATGAGAGGCAGGGCCCAGCTCCAAAGTATCAATCAAAGGACAGGTGGGGCATGATAGCAGCTGAGGTTACACCCAGAGAGACTTTAGAAATTCAGGATTCTGATGTCATCAACCAACAGAAAAGCAATCAGGATTACAGTTGGGAAGAATACAGGCCTTTTAAGACAACAAGACAATATCCAATGCAAACGACTCCAATGTAATTACCAGATGATGAGGAGAAATCCTAAATTTGGTAAATAGAAGGGAATTAGATTAACTGCTGCTTGGGGAAGAGGATCTGCTTATATTTCCACAGATGGAGAAAGAATCAGATGGCTGACTATGAAACTGTTAAAAAGACTTTTAAAAGCTTCAGGAATCATTGGATTTCCTAACACAAGATGAAACTGTTTTACTTCTTGAAAAACCAGCAAGAATCATTGGGTTCCCTGAGATGAAAAATTGTTGATGAGACTTTTGCAGTACTTCAGGGCTTACAGGAACTATTGGATTCCTGGCACATGAACTAATGGACAATGGAATCCTATTGGACTGTTTCTAGGACTTATGGACATGTGTAAATTTTTAGGTTGATTCATGTTGTTACATTACTACTAGCCTGTGTTATATTGCTATGTACTTATGTAAATTATGTATAATGCCTCCCATATTGATGGATTTATGTATACCATGTATATCTGTTACAAAGTTCTGGCCCATATTGATGGATTTATGTGTACCCCCTCAGAAACCCCCTATCTTTTAAAACAAAAGAAAGGGGGAGATGTTGGAATCCTTACTAACTGCTAACTAATTAGAGTTGATCTAATCTTACAAGAAGATGTTTTGGGCAGAACCTGAAACAAGGTACTAAGTAGAACTACCCATAATCCCTCTCTCTGGAAGGAGCATAAATAGGCCAATGGGCCA
This sequence comes from Antechinus flavipes, assembly GCF_016432865.1. Classification (NCBI taxonomy): domain Eukaryota; kingdom Metazoa; phylum Chordata; class Mammalia; order Dasyuromorphia; family Dasyuridae; genus Antechinus; species Antechinus flavipes. The sequence goes on from NC_067403.1 coordinate 7,875,820, forward strand.
GTCGAAGGGGTTCTTGAGAGAGGAAGACGCTACAAGTCGAGATTTCACCGGAATGACATGAAGACTGGAGCTGGCTGGAGGCTGAAGAAAGCAGAGGCAGAGGCTGAAGGACCAGACCTTTGGATTTAAAGACATTTGGAGAGAGCTCTTGGAACCAAGCAGAGAGATTGGCCTCTAAGCTAACCGGGCTATATTGGGATAATAAAAGATCTGAACTTTTATCACCTGGCTGTGTCTTGAGAAGAAAAAGCTCACCACAAACTGCCATTATAAATGCCTCCATTTCCCCAAATAAATCCTCGTGATTCAGCCTTTGATTTAACGCTTCTTTGTTAAAGTATCATTTGTTGGTTGAGTTCAAGTGAGTGCTGAAGAGAAAAAGAATAATGAATAATAATAACAATAGCATTTATCTCCCAGGGTTGTTGTGAGGATGAAATGAGATAATATTTATAAAGTGAGTAGCATGGCTTGTGGTTATTGTTATTATCCTCCTGTTATTTTGTTGCCCATGGAGGGACTTTTGAGTCTATTCTTGGATTAGGCAATTCATAGGCTGTTGGTAGTCTGTTATCTTCCTCCTCCTCCTCTTCCTCCTCCTCCTCATTTCTTTCTTTTCATCTTTTTCACTGGGATTTACAAGTGAAGTCTGTCTGGAACAAGTCCCTGTCTTGCTATTATTCTGTTGTATTTAACATGCTGTGTGCCTTTGCATAGATAATAAAATAACTGCTTTTTTATAGGTGAATAAAAGTATCAGGATCTAAGCTAATTTCTGGTTATTCTTCCGTTGTTTTTCACTCATGTCCGCTTCTTCGTGATCTCATTTGGGGTTTTCTTGGCAGAGATACCGCAGTGGTTGACCATTTCCTTTGGCAACTCATTTTTCAGATGAGGAAACTGAGGCAAACAGGAGGGAAGTGACTTGCCCAGGGTTACACAGCTAGTGAGTATCTGAAGTTGGATTTGAACTCAGGGAGATGAGACTTCTGATTCCAGGACGCTGCTCTGTACTCTATGGCACCTCCATATGGTATTACCCAATCATGTTCCCAGAGCCCAGTTGGCCAGTCCAGCTTCTGTGGCTGCTGGTAATGACATGGAGAGAGCTCTGAGCCTGTCCTGAAGATTAGGTTCAAATCTAGCATCAGACACTTATTAGCTTGTGACTCTGGACAAGTCATTTAACTGTTTGCCTCAGTTTCTTCATCTCTAAAATGGGATAGTAATAACAAAGACCAAATGAGATGTTTGTAAAGTACTTAGCACAGTGTCTGGCACACAGTAAGCTCTTAATCAATGCTTACTTCCCACCTTCCTTTTAACTGACATGGTCGTGGGTTCCAGAGTTCCTAGTTGTGTATCACCTCATCTGGCACTGCCCTGCTATGCTGTCGCCTCTGTCTGAGATCTGGAGAGTGGGTTGGGCTTTGAGGGAATTGTTAATATTACTACAGTCATTGTTGCTATGAATTATATTATCACTCATATAATAGTATAAATAATATGATTGATAATAATAATAATCCAAGCAGTTTTTATCAAACAAGGCATTAACAAACACTGTTAAAATGATTTTCACCCCCATTATGTTCAATTAAATGGTAGAGTTTGCTACTTAGAGAGATCTTTTTGCTGGATATATTTTTATATAGCAAGGATTTCATTTTTTTGAACTGTTTATTTCCCCGGAGATTAAGTTAAATTCACTGAGCAAATTTTGCCTTTTAGACATGACCCCATTACAGCCTAGCATTTTCTCTTCTAATATGAGTTCCAAAATAAGCATTTTGAAGTTATTTCTTCAGTAATTGCTGATGATGAACCTAAAAAAGTTGTTCTTTTAATTCTCTAGATTACATTTCCTGTAATCAATTTCATCTATGTGTAAACCCTTGCAGTAGAGGCAGCATGGTGTCCTGGAAAGAAGGCTCTCCTTGAAACTAGAAAGACCCGGATTCAAGAGCCGCCTGTGACTCCTCCTGACTATACAACTTGCACAAATCAATTAACTTTTTAATGCTCTCAAACTATAAATTTAAAAAATATGTTCCAACATGCATAGAAAGATGGAGTTCCCTATATACCAATGAAATCATGGATCTAATCCTTATCCTATAATTTCCTTCCTTCAATTATTATTGTTCATATTAAAGCTCTCTTCTTGTCTCTACGAGTTTTGGATGAGTTGCCCAGTAAGCTCTAGCCTGGAGAAAATAAATTAATTAAATATCACTAACTTCTGGCATTTCCTTTTCAAAAGTGCTTCAGATTTGTTTGGGGGCAGAAACTTCTGTTTTAGAGGCCTCACAGACAAACAAAAAGGAACAGGAACTTCTTATCATTGTGATGAGTTATCCCAATAGTTAAATAAAGAAGCCCAATCCACTATTTATCTTTGCCCTTTGGCAACTTAGACTCAAATAAAAAAATTATGCATGAGCAAGTCCAGCTGTGCATTCTTCCAGAAATCCATAAAGAATAATAACAGAATTTTTACTGTTTAACCTTAATTCTAGTTTCATTTTTTTTCCTTTTTTTTTTTTTTTTAACTGATACTGTCAGGAGGGGCTCATTTATAATCTGCAGTTTCAAAAAAAAAAAGCAGAAACTGATCATTTGAATTCAGCCGAATTAAATTAAAAAAAAAACACGTTATATTTTTCTTGAAAATTTCTGGCAATGCTGCATCGAAATATATTTGGGGATTTTCTAAGATCCAAACATCTTGAAAAGTATTGTGGAATGTTTTTCCAATCCAAATCACTCCTGATTCCCATCACTTTTCTTTGTACTGAAAACACTAACTGGACATTAAAATAGGAAATTTACTAGGACATGAGTTTCTCCATTCTGTTTTGTCCTTCATTTCCAAGAGACCGATGACAAGCACTGCACAGAGTCATCAGCCTCATTGTCCCTTCCGTAGCCATTGCAATCTGGTGTGTTTGAGGTTTATTGATTACCCTCGGTGGTTTTCCAATGCACAAACAATCTGAGTTTCTTAAAGCAAGAGGGGAAGATACCATTGCTGTCTTTAAATATTTGAAGGGCAGTCACATGAAGACTGAAGGAGATCTGAGGATGGTCTCAGAGATTTGAGAGATTGTTATTCAGGTTTATTCTCATGACTTTCTCTTCCTCCTCCTCCTCTTCCTCCTTCTTCTCCTCCTCCTCCTTCTCCTTCTCTTTCTCCTCTCCTCTTCCTCCTCCTCCTCCTTCTCTTCCTCTTCCTCCTCCTCCTTCTTTTCCCTCCCATGGATAGATACCTATACCTTCCTATACCGGCTCAGTGCCCTCTTCCTAACTCCTTCCCACTCTGAAATGCCCCCTTTAGGCCCATTGTAAGACAGCCCCACTCCATATGAGAACAGCCACTCCACTCAGCATCTGAGTTTCCTTCCTTTTTATCCTCTTTCCTCAAGGAACTTCCTTGTTTAAGGCAGTATTTGGTTAATCTGATAGGATGATTAAGACTGTTGTGTTGATGGTCACTATTCTATTAACTGAAGAGGGTGAGTTTGTGCCAAGTGACACATATTTCCATTAATAGGATGCTTCTATAGACAACGCCTTACTCTGCCTTGCCTCAGTACCTAGTAGACAACCACCTCTTCATTCTCCCAGTGTCTAAGACCATGTCTTACTCATCACTCGCACCCATCAGGAAAGTGCCTCCCAGGAGTTAGAGCTGTCTAATCTGTCTAAATGGTCTGGGAGGAAGATCCGGTGGGATCCAAGCCAGAGTCCAAATGCTAAATGCGACTTTATCTAGAGTGCTAACTGCTGGCTGAGGGGCTTGGGTACCAGAGGTATCTGTGTATCCGAATCTTCTCCAAGCTTCCTCACTAATCATTAGATTAAGCACAAATTATATTTGCAAAATGGAGGGCAATATAATTCACAGTTTTATTTGCATTCTTTGGACAATAATTGTGAAGTGAATTAGGGTTTCAGACTTAGAAGGGAGCTTAGAAATCACCTCATTCAAACTACTCATTTTCTTGATTAAAAAAGGAGGACCAGTGAGGTCTTGACTTAGAACTTAATTGATCATGGCTGTTAAAAAATAGCAATCATGTATATAATGGATATAGTGTTTTAAAGTCCATAAATGCTCTGCAAATATTTTCTTATTTCATCCTCCCCAAATCCTAGGAGGGATTTTGCAGAGGAGGAAACTGAGGCAGATGAGGAGATCAAATCTTGCCCAAGGTCACATAGCTAGTAACTATCCAAGGACAGATTTGAGCTCAGATTTTCCTGTCCCCAGGTCCAGCTCTCTATTTACTGTTCCACCTAATGGTCATATATAGTTCTCATAAGTTTGACTAGCTAGTTCTTCAGCTGATAGAATGAACATTAAAATCTGTAAATCACGAGCAATGGCTCTACTGGAGACAAGTACGCCCAGAAGAGGCAGTTCACCTTTTGATAGGAATAAAAATAGAACCAAACACACCAAAAAGAGAGCAATCCTCTGATCTGGGGCCACTGGGTTCAGCCAAAGAGAGCCCATCAACCTCGATGTCCCCTAAAGGCACTGCTTTATTACTAATCATGTGACAACTAGTTCTGCCCCCAAATCTGCCTCACTGTGGCATGGTGGTAGCCCTGGCCAGCTTGGGTGGCCAGAGGGCAGCTTTAGAGGGATTTCAAGGAGAAGCTCATGGAAGGCTTTAGTGTCCAAGGCCCAACCTAACTATGTTCAAAAGCGCAGTCATAAGTTATGGATTTTTTTTGTTTGTTTTGCTGTAGTAGTTCATGAATTTGTCTACTAAAGTTTGATCTGAGGGACAGTGATGTGTGTCCATGGAGGAAATGGGGGCCCCACTGATGAAATCAAAGATCTTTTGAATATAATAACTTACATACATAATAACAAACCTGAGTCATGGAGAAAAACTTTAAATCCTGTTGATTGTTCTCCATTTGGAAAGATAGAACTGGCCATGATACATTTTAGAAAGATTTCCTAAGGAAGGAGTCCACATTCAGGGCTTTGTGGGACCAGTAGTAACCTCAAGACTCCTGGCCCTCCTCCTAGCTGGATTCCCCCAAGGCATCATTGAGGGGATCCATCGCTACTGAGGTCCATTTTGCTGCTTCCAACTGCTGACCAACTGCCACCGTTGGCCAGTCATCCTTCCCATAACCTGCCATTCTTGCTTTCAGTCCAAGTCCCAGGTCACCATCCCAGGAAACAACCTCTGTTGGAGACATGACCTGGAAATTGTTTCTGGGATGCAGTAGCCATAGCTACTAGAAAATAATGTCCTTGCCACTGAAAGTTCTCAAATGGTTCACCATTAGATATTGATGTGATTATTGATAGAAATGACATTAGAAATCACGTGTTAAGGATCGGCTGAAACTTCTTAAGTGGGTTGACTTTTGCTTTAGAATGGGAGCGCATTGAGAGCAGGAACTGTCTCGCTTTTCTCTTTGTATCATCAATATTTAGCACGGTGCCTCGTATGCAAATGGTTACTTCTTAAAAATCACCCATTCATGCATGTGTTCCAATGGGTGAATCTCGGTTCTTTGGAAATTTCTCCTATAAAAAACAGCACAACCCCTAGTGATTGTGGTAAGTGACAGATTGCTCACACTTAGTAGCTGTGACCTTGAGCAAATTATTTAACCTTTCCGAGCCATTGCTTTTACATCTTTATAAGTGAACACAATAAAATTGCAGAGTCTATCTCATAGCATGGTTTAAGGAAAATGTTTTGTAAACCTTAAAGGAATACAGAATTGAGTTATTATTATTATTATTATTATTATATTGATCAATTACTCACACCAAGATTTAATTAATTCTATAGGAAAAAGGTTTGGTTTTTTTTATCTATTGTCAGTGATGGATTCTTAAATGGTCATTTGTTTCCCGGGAGACAAACATTATCATCTTGGACACAGTGCATTAAACCTGACCCCAAGCTGCAGACATGGATGTGAAAATACAGGAGACCAAGAATAATCATTCCCCAAAGATCATTTTAAACTATTCCCTTGTTCATTTTCTCTGTAGTAAATACATCTTACCCTTATTCCCTACTTCCTACATTTCAATTTTTTACAGGCTCCAAGTTGTTTATTCTAAATATTTTTTGTCACATCTGCAACTTCAAACACTTGGTTTTTTGCTCCAATTTTCTCTCCTCCATCTCACTTACTTTACAGATAGGGAAACTGAGTTACAGAAATGGGAGACAACTTGAGCAGTCTTGTGGCTAGATGGTGAGGAGTCCGTGGTTTGTTCTAGATCTCCCGAATTCCAGCTTTTCTAACACTCTCCTCTGATCTTTACAAACCTGGACCTTCACATTACTTATTCTGAAAGGCAGTGACTACTGAGACATATGCTGTTTCTCAGCATGTGTTTGTTGCCTGTTCCCCACAAGGCTACATGCTCAATTAAGGCAGAGATCTCACCTTCTCTAAGTTGTTTATCCCTCTAGCTCTAATAAGAATGTTTTTTCATATAGTAAGCACTTAATAAATACTTATTGAATTAAGTTGAATTCAAGAACGTTCCTGTAATTGTATTTCTGAAAGTGGGAAGAGTTTGGTCCGAGGAGGACTGCAGAATACTGCTGCAGCAGGAATCTGCCTCTCTGCCATGGGGCTTACACCTCTAGCTCTCTTACACCCAGACTCTTCCATTCCCAGTCCTGGAGGGGCCCCTACAATAGCCCACCATATTCAGTTAAAGCGAGGCGATCATGCGTAGACAGGCACAAATACTAACAGGCTTCTGAGGAGCGTAGCTGTCCAAGCTAGAGGATCTATTCTGATCCCTTGCCAGCACTCTAGCCGGAAGTTCTGATCTATTCCGGGGGTACCAGGCTGACCCTTTGCCTCACCTTGAATGGATGAGAACAATGGAATCCAAATGTGAGCTCCCCATAACTTCCCCTCCTGCCTCACCAAAGGGGTCCTAGAGTGCCATGGTTGGGATCGTGGGCTAAAGGTGCTGACAGAGACAGCCCGAGACTCGGAACCTGAGAGCTTTGAGAATAGCAATGCTTCCCACCCAACTCTCTGCCATCGTCTTGATAGCAACCCCTATGGAGATGTCCCAGTGACAGGGGACCCAAAGAAGAAAGTTCTTATCTCCAAAGTCCTTGGAATTGTCAGTGTTAAAAATGGATAGAACGTTATGAGCGGAAAGGACATTCAAGAGCTTGCTACGGCTCCCTAAGAACTGTGGGACTTGCAGCTAAAATCTACATACTCATCTTTCCCATTAGAAGGTGAGTTTCTTGAGAACAGGGACTGTTTTACTTCTCCATTTGTATCTCTAGTTCCTAACACAGTGAATTTCATATAACAAGTCTTAAGACATGGATTTTTTCATTCATTTATTCACTCTAAGAGAGGGTCCTAGGAACGGTAACAAAACTCCTTAAGCAGATTGGGGCTCTTCAGTTAAGAGAGGGATGCAAGGAGGACAAGGTCACCAGCTCCCCCTCTCCACAACTGAGAGGACCTTCTGGAGCTTTACAGCTCTAGTGTTAGGGGCCAAAGACACGATAAGGTGAAAAGGAGCCTGGGCTTGGAGTGGAGGCTGGGAATGGAGCTGCCTTCACTCCTGCAGCTGGGGAGGGAGGAGGGAGGTAAGAAAATGCCGATAATCCCCTCAATAAACCCACTGTCTGTCAGCTAGGTGTGGGGGCCCTTTCTGACCAAGAGCTGAAATGTGTTGATTGCACGGGGGAGCGCCTTGGTTCTGGCCAGTTTCACAAACTCGTGCTGTCAGCCTTTGTGCCCACCCAGGTGCCCCTGGCTGCGGGAGCAGATGCCAGCTTGGAGCAGAGAGCATGGGAGAGGGCAGGGCTGCTGTGGGTGACAGCTGTGGGGGCGGAGTGCAGGGCAGTGCAGCGGAGCCAGGACCCTGCGGGACAAGGGGCTTTAAAAAAGCGCAGCGGAGAAATAGCAGGCCATCACAGGTTGCCAGGAGGAGAGCCAGGAGAAGGGCTCGCCAGGAGCCGACGGGAGCAACCACCTTCCTGGGAATGTTCCCTTTCCTCACAAGCATGGGAACCCGGGCCAGGAGAGCCTGGCCCGCTGCCTCCTCTTTTTACTGTTGATGGTGCTGAGAATGAATCTCTCACTTGACTTTCTCTGGTAATTACGTAATGGGTCCTTTCCAATTAAATGCTCTGCTACTTCATGTGTGATTTCGGGCCGGACTTTTGTGAGAGAACGCCCTGGGTGGGAGCTCAAGAGAGCATCTCAAGGGGCCCTTACATAAGGGTAATTGCCCCCAAATACTTCGCACTGAACCTGGGGTGGCGAGGGCTCCGGATTCCCGTAGGACTTAAATCTAGGACTGAAGGGTAACAAGATGGGGAAGGGTGTGGGCCTTGGCCAGTCTCATTACTTCTTTAAGTTTGTGTTCTTATGCGAAAACTAGAGACCAGTCAGGATCTCTAGTCTCACACTGGAAATTTCTTGAATAATTCTGTGGATCTGGACCATTGGTAGGGTCAAAGCACATTATAATCTGCCATAAAAAGGTGAAGCTTTGGAGGGACCAGCGGAATCATGCAACCCGGCTGTACTCTGGGAAGCAAGATGTCTGCCACGTGATGCTCAGCAAGGCACTCACTGGGGTTGTGGACAGCGGTGGGAACGCCCTCTAAAAGGAAGAAGATCCCAATTAGGACCTCATCCCAGAACGGGAGACCTGGAAGGGAGCTCGGGAGCTATCCAGGTGATGGAGCAGATTGCCTGCTGGACTTGGGGTCAGGAGGATTTGAATTTGAACCCCCAGACACCAGTTGCATGACCTTAGCTGTAGTTTCCTTATCTGTAAAATGTAGCTAATTGAGAGCACCTGCTTTTTAGAGCTGTTGTGATGAACAACTGAGATAATATTTGTGAAACATTTAGCATTCCTATTTAGGGGCTTATTTTTGTTGTTGCTGTTGTTGTGGATAAGTGTAACCCATACTTGAGAGTAATCCCTATTTTGATATCCCCAACAAGTTAGCATCCAGTCACTATCTGAAGACAGGTTCATCAAGGCTGATTATAACTAGCATTTCTTCCTTCCTCCATCCCTCTGTCTCTCCCTCCCTCCTTCCTTCCTTTCTTTTTTACAAGCATTTCTTTTCTTTTTAAAAAAATAATAGCTTTTTATTTTCAAAACCCATGCAAAGAGTTTTCAACATTCACTCTTGCAAAACCTTGTGTTCCAAATTTTTCTCCCTCCTTTTCCCCCATTAGACAGAAGTAATCCAATATGCTAAACAGGTACAATTCCTCTACACATATTTCCACATTTTTCATGCTGCACAAGAGAAATCAGATCCAAAAGAGAAAAACGAAGAAAAAAAAAAAAGCAAGCAAACAACAACAAAAAGGTGAAAATCTGCTTTGATCCACACTCAGTTCCCACAGGCCTCTCTCTGGGTGCCGATGGCTCTCTCGATCACAAGATCATTGGGACTAGCCTAAATTATCTCATTGTTGAAGAGAGCCGCGTCCATCAGAATTGATCATACAATCTTGTTGTTGCCGTGTACAATGATCTCCTGGTTCTCACTTCACTTTGTATCAATAACTAGTATTTCTTTAGCACTTTTAGGTTGACAAAACACTTTAGAGAGGATAATCTAGCTAGAGAAATTGATCTAGACAGAGAGATAGGCAGAGAGACAGACAGATCGATCAATTGATAGATAGTAAGAGCTCTTATCTATTGATCAATCTATAATAACATATTGATAACACTTATTAAATAAGAGCTACATGCTAAATACCGTGCTAAATGCTGCCGATATAAAAACAATATAAACAAGATGGGACTCAATTTAAGGAGCTAAGGGAAGAAAAAAGGTAAAGAGGAGGTGGCAGGGAATGGGGAGGAGGTAATTTTGCTGGTGAGAAGGCAGAGTGGTCCAGACAGTCCAGACAGAGAACCGAGCTGGGAATGAAGTGAGCCTGCCTGGAGTCCCTCATGAATGGTCTTCACAGCAACCCTGTGAAGTATGTATTTTTATTATCCCAATTGCTGATGAGCAAACTGAGCGAGAAAAATTAAAGGATTTGCCCGGCGTCTTACAGCCTGCAAGAGTCCGATGCAAGATCTGAATTCAGCTATTCCTGACGCCAAGTCCAACTGAGGTATCGGGGAGGGGGTGATCTATTTGAATAGAAGGGCTGCTATTCAAGGGACATTTTTAAGGTCAGTTCACAGTAACTAGAGAGATACTGATCTGTGAAAGGAAGCCAGGACATTCAGAAGCATAGTCTCGCCATTCAGGTGGACCTCCAAGAGAATCACTGCGTCTTCCCATAACACAACACCGGACTTTGGGGACACAAGGGGGAAGCTCCATGTTCTGAGGCTCCTTGATCACTTGAAGTCTCGGAGACTAATGAGCAGAACTTCATCTCTCAAGTTCTCCAGTATAGAGCAATCCGCTGTGGGCCAGGAAGTTTCAGCCTCTCTGGGGAAGGATGCTCCAAAGCTCTGAAAACCACAATTAGTGAGGCACTCTGCAGGGATTTGAGCAGTGGGGTGAACCCCAAGGTTCTTTCTGCAAGTTGAATTATTTACGGCATCCACATTGGTCCAGTTTTGTTTTTAATTAGCACCCTGGGAAAAGACTCTAACCTCCCATCCCTCCCTTGGAACCTACAGCAAAGATCTTTAGAACCTTCGAGTTGTTTTGCGAGAGCAGCCACTATCGACCACCGCTGCTCAGCTGGCCGGCACCTTTCTGAAAATGGGCCAGGACGGACGATCCGTGTTCCCCCTGCATCACGGGGCCCCCTGCCCCTTCAGGCTTTTATAGCTGTCACTCTGCCCGAGAGGCAGGTCTGGTGTGCAGGCTGATCTGGGCAGCGGGGGCATGTGGGAATTGAATCCAGGCGCAGATGCACATTCAAAGAGATTTTACCCACAGAAACCCAATAAACGACAGGCCCTGGAGGAGAGCTCGTCTACCCCGATTCTCCTTTCTAGCAGTGCCGACTGTTGCTCTCTGGTCACAGTTCCATGGCATCCATGAGGAGAGCTGTCAGAGCATTAAGGCCTGGGGAAGGCCGTGGAAAACTGGGCCCACACAGGGGCCAGGGGCTATTTTAGCAAGATTCCAAACAGGGGGTACAGGACACGGGGAGGATGTCAGGCCCCTCCAGCCAGATCTGACAAACAACTCTAAGCACGAACCCTTCCATATACAAAGAAGATCAGGAAAAGCGGACTTTCAGCATGTTCTTCTTCCTTTTCTGTTCACACATGTCCTCAATTCAGCATAACAGGTCAAAGCAACACGACAGCCTTGTCTGGGTTGTCTCAAACTATTTTTCATCACCTTTAATCCATCACTTCTTGTCACAGTGAAGGAAATATGTATCGTGGTCAGTTACGTTAAGTAATTCATTACTCAGAATTCTAAAGTCTTTCAAATTGGTTTTTCTTTATCTTGTTTGTTTTTGTTCATCTTAGTCTGTGTTAGATTATATGAATCTTCCTATTTTTCCGAGTCTGTTCCTGTGGTTATTTTTATGGTATAGTAATCAATTATATTCATATGTCATAAGTTTTTGAATGATTCCCCCAACTGATGGATATCTCTCTACTTTTTACTTCTTTCCATTTCTCTACGAATATTTCTCTAAATACGATTCCTTTCTTTTCATCTATTTGGGGTTTGTATGTAACAAAGGTATTGCTGGGTCATAGTTTAATGATTCATTGGATAGAATTTGACATTTTTTTTCCATAATGGTTGGATGAACACATCTTCACTAAAGTGTTTTCCTCCCACTTTTCCTCCCACAATTTTTTGTCATCTTTACCAAGGTGCAAGGTATAACCTCAAAGATCTTTTGATTTATATTTCTCTAATTGCTAATGATTAATAATTTGTCTAAATGACTCCTTATTACTTGCTTTTCTTCTCTTTGATAACTGCTAGTTCATATCCTATTGAGGAATGATATATTCATATATACTTGCATCTATTTCGTTTATATCTTGAGTAACTGATCTTTAGAAGAGAAAATTGCTGCAAATGTTTTCCCTTACAATTTTAAGTCCATTGATTTTGGGAGAGGCAAGAGATTTTTAATTTCATACAATCAAAATTATGCCTCTTTCTTTCTATTCCTTACTTAGCTAAGTAAGGAATACTTATTTTTAAAAACCCTATAAAGTACAAAACTCTTCCCCTATTGATGGTTATGAAAGATATCTCTCTGATCTTTTAATTTGTGATGCAACCACGTATATATAAATCATGCATATAATTGGAATTTATTTTATCATATGGTGTGTGATGTTCTAAATCTAATCTCATCACACTGTTTCCAGATTTTCCTAGCACTTTTTGTTAAATAATTACCTTGGCAATTAAGGTCTTTATTAAACACTATGGTATGTTTTTCTTTTCTTCTTTTGTATAAGGTTTTTAACTAATAAATTTGTGTAATTTATGCAAATATGCCATATGGCACCTAAAATATGGATATTCTTTTCTATTTCAATTCAATAGTCCTTAGAGATCTAGGATATCTAACTTTTTAAAATTTTTATTTAAGTTTTTTATTTCTTTCCTGTTTATTGCTTTGTAGGATTTGGTTTTGTCTAAGGGGTATATCAAAAACCCCCAATTATCTTAGTTTTGTAGTCTATTTCTCTTTATAATTCAACTAGTTTTTCCTTTATGTACTCAGATATTATGACACTCTTTGAATATGTATTAAATAGAAACATTATTTCATCATTTATGTTTTAAAGCATAAGGTAATTTCTCTATTTATCTCATTTAATCATGTCTACTTTTACTGTTGCCTTGTTTGAGTTTACCTGATAATGAATTATGCTCAACTCTCATTTTAATGCTTGTGTAATTTGCATGTTTCAAGTTTGTTTCTTGTAAGCAACCGATGGTGTCCTGACATCTAACATATTCTGCTGTACTCATCTACAAAAGTGTGCTTACCATTCATAATCATAGTTATGACAGTTAACTCTATAGCTACCTCTTATAGATTCCTCTTCTCCTCTTATACTTTTTCCTTTTTTTGTCTTCTTGCAATTTTATTTACAAAGAAGACAGTGGTATAAAAAGAAGGCATATGAGCAGTGCTAGTGATCAGTAATTGAACTCTTCTGCATCTCCTCTATTGCTCAACTTTACTTCTGGATCTGGAGTCGTGCTTCTACTTTGTTTCTTTCCTTTTTATCTATCCTTCATCACTCACTCTTTAAATTCAAAATTTGTCTTGCTTGAGATCTTTCCATTCTTTCCTTGATCCTCCCTTTTAAATCTCTAGCCTTGCCTATTTATTTTCTGCATTTAACATATTACTATTTATTTATTTTCTGCATTTAACATATTGCTATCTATTTTCTGCATTTAACATATTACTAATTTTTTATTTTCTGCATTTAACATATTGCTATCTATTTTCTGCATTTAACATATTACTATTTTTTTATTTTCTGCATTTAACATATTGCTATCTATTTATTTTCTGCATTTAACATATTGCTATCTATTTATTTTCTGCATTTAACATATTACTATTTCTTTATTTTCTGCATTTAACATATTGCTATCTATTTATTTTCTGCATTTAACATATTTCTATACCAGAATCAGAGAAAGATGTTTGTGTGTATGTTTGTGTGTATCTAACTCCTGTTTGTGTAGTTCAGACAAGAGTGGGGTTCGCATGATATTTTTACCCCTTGTCCCTTTCCTAGATGCTTACATATGGTTTATACACAACCAAAATATGCAGCATAGTGAGTTCTGCCAACTTCTCTTCTACATTTCTTCCCAAATTCCTCTCCCTGCCCCCACTTTTATATTGCTGTAAAACAGAACAAAACTACCTCAGGCCTTCTGTCATATTTAATTCCCTTTGTGATCTTTGAAGACATGATGTTTTTGAATTTTTCATTTTTGAGTCCCTTTCAGTTGCTCAAATGTATTTCCCTTTCTAGATTTCTCTTGACTCCAATTGAAATTCCTACTCAGGCATTTTTTTTAAAGAATATTTGAAAGTCTTCTATTAAAGTTTCATTCCACACTGATGGCCTTATGGGATTATACTATCTTGCAGAATATATAATTTTTAATTATAAGACTTTAGTCTTTTCTAGTTCATGATATTGCTTTCCAAGGTTTTTTCTTCTTCACAGTGGTTTTTGCTGGGTCTTATGTGATCCTGTGGTTTCTTGATATTGAATTCTTGGGTTTTGGCTGTTTATAGTAGTTTCATTTCTTCATTTGTTTATTTATTTTACCTGGGGGCTTTGGTTGTCACCTTCCTGAGAACTTTTGCTTTTGTTCTTATTTTCTCCTTGTCTCTAAGAATATTTGAGTTCCATTTTGTTTATTCTCTCAGAGGGTCTCTTACTTGGGTAAGATTTTTGAATTTCATTTCTAAGCTATTTTTTCTCCATCTGATTCTTTCTTATATATCTTTATTTTAGGCACTGTTTACATTAAAAAATGTTTTGCTACATAGTCTTCTCATAATCTTTATGGCCACACCGTCTTTCTCCTCTGAAACCTTTCTTGAAGCAATTATGGAGATATCTTCTTCTCATTTTACCATCTTCAGCATCTCTTCACTTTTCTTTATTGTGCTTGTTGCCTTCTTTTATGAATATTTCCAAACTCAGTTCCTGATTTGGGGTTTTGTGCCAGAATCCGACTCCTTCTCCTTCTGTCCTCTAGGATAAAGTTCTGTTTGGTCCCCAACTTGATGTTCTACATTCTTGGCGTTGGCTTCTGCTTCCCTTGATGTATCTGTCCTTAAAGTGCTAATTTAGCTTCCCTATTTAGAGCTTTGTGGTTAGCTGTCATCAGTCAGAGCATTGTTATGGGGGCAACTCCCAAGAATCTACCCCTTTGCCCAGGCTTTCCTTGGCCTGGGAGCTGCTGAAAGCTTCTGTCTTTTCACCATGAGTGCTCATGTGGGATGGGCTGTGTCATCCAGTATGTGTAGTATCTGATTATTATTTTGAGGAGTCTTGGGGCAGGTGAAAGAGCTTAGTGATATTTCTCTTTAGGTTTTTTATTTTTATTTTATAAGAAACCTCTTAAAAATCACTGCTAAAGAAGATATGGGCTCTCTATAATACAGTCACTGTCTCTCTCCTTTTCCTGTCCTTTTCTCAAAAATCAAGCTATCTATCCATCTGTCTGTCTATTTCCCCCTCTCCTCTTCTTATATCTTCTCTTTCTATCTCTCTGTCTCTTTCTATCTTTCTCTTTGTCTCCGTGTCTGTTTCTCTGTGTCCCTCCTTCCCTCTCTTTTTCCTTTCCTCCCTTCTTCCCTTTCTCTCTCCCTCTTTCTTTGTCCCCCTCTCTGTCCTCTTCTCCATCTCCAGCTCTCTGTCTCTGTGTGTGTGTGTCTCATTTTCTCTCTCTCCTTCTGTGTGTATATTTGTCTCTCTGTCTCAGTCTCTCTCATGGTCTCTGTCTCTGTCTGTCTCCCTTTTTCTCTCCATCTCTGTTTCTTTCTCCCTTCTCTCTTCCTCCTCCTCTTCTTTATCCTCCTCCCTCCCCCTCCCCCACACATCCAAGTGAGTCTGGTGATTTCAGTGGAAAGAGTGTTAGAACCAGAGGAAGTGGGCTCCAACTTTGGTCCTACTACTGGGTGACTTTGACCAAGTCATATAATTTTCTTGGGCCTCTATTTCTTCATAATAAAATGCAGGATTTGGATTAAATAATCTCTGGAGTGTTTTTCTAAATCAAAATCTATGATCCTTGCTCTGTCAACAATCGTGTTTTTACCACCTGAATTTATTAAAAATCACTTATGTAGAGGATTTCAGAGTTTCCAAAAATGCTTTCCTAATAACAATAGGGTAGATGGTACAAGTGTCAGTGTACCTATTTTGCAGAGGAAGAAAGAGAGGCACAGAGAGTGAAAGCACTTCATAACCTGGCCCCAGCCCATATTTCCAGCCTCAGTACTTATCTCCCTTCCTGCATCCTACAATACAGCCACACTGGCCATGTTTCTTTTCCTTCATCACAGTACTCCATTTCCTGTCACCTTCCAGGCTAGAATTCCCTCCCTCATCACTTCCACATTATGGCGTCCCTTTCCTCTTTCAAGATTCATCTCTAGCATCACCTTCTACACGGAGTCTTTTCTGATTCCTGCTCCCACCGACTGAGACCTTTCTTTCTCACAGTATTTCTTGAGCTATTTTCGGTTTATCTTGTATTTGTCATATGTACTTGTTGAATATCAGCATAAAATAAAAATCTATGAGACTAGAAACAATGAGACAAAAACCAATGTTTTTTGTCTTCGTATCACCAGTACGTGGCACAGTGCCTGGAATACAGTAGGTGCTTAATAAATACTTGTTGCTTTTTGATTGATGTGCTTGTTGATGGACAGGACTGGCTCATCTGAACACACCTGTTAAGTGTCAGAGTTGGGATCTGAACAGGAATGATGACAACTAGCTAGCATTCATGTAGCAGTTCGCTTATGTATTTCACTTGATCCTCACAAAACACTGAAAGGCAGAGATGATTGTTTTTTTTCCTTTTTAAGGATGAGGAAACAGGGAGAGGTTCAATGTCTTGTTCATGGCACAACACCATTAAGTATACGAGACAAGGTTTGAGTATAGGACCTCCAACGCCATACCCATCCAGCTGCCTACAGAGCCCTGTATCCTTTCCACTACAGCACACTTCCTTTCAGATGTGGATCCAGTTTTGACTGCAGTACCTACAGCTGATCATGTGGAGAAGGAGCCCTACCTAGATCAATGGTTTTTAATTTCTTTTGTATTATGGATCCCTTTGGCAATCTGATAAAACCAGCTGTCCCCACTTCCCAAAATAATCTTTTTAAATGCATAGCATAAGATATATATGATTGCAAAGGAAACTAATTACTAAAATCAGTTATTAAAATAGGAAATTTTCAAGATTTTCATGGTCTCCAGGTTAATTACTCCTGCCTTAGATCATTTGGTCCAGCTCCCTCATTCCATATATTCCTCTCCTCAGTAGTAATATACCAGCCCCAAATTAAATTTTTATATCTTAACAAGTGATACACTGGGAAAAAATACTGTACAACTAAACCTTTCCCTTTGCTGAGATCTGGGGTCCTGATGGAGAAGTGCTGTAAAAATAGTAGGAAAGCACGGACTGAGAAATTGATTATTGAGGATGTTGCTTGGCATCCCGGAACAATACAATGTTCTGCAAGCACGTTGCAAAGTGGTCGTTATGAACATTTCTCATCCCAGGCAACCAGCAAAACCTTCCTGAGGGACTGATCATTAGAGCTCTCCTCTCACTATGTACTTGGGCACCAGCCCAGAAGGCACCTTGTGAAGGGTCTCGTTCCCTGGACACAGTATAGAGGCACCATGAAGAACAAGACCCCAGCATTACACAGATGAACAAACTGAGGCTCAGCAAGGTTGGGACTTGCCTAGAAAGTATCAGAGCAGGTATTCAAATCCAGATCCCCAATCACTTAGTATTTTGTACTAGAACTTAAATCTGTCCCTAAAAGTAAATTTGACAGCAAATAATGAAGACATGTACTAATTATTTCTAAGACATCTACAAATTATCAGGACTTAATATTAGAATATGTCTGGGACAAAAAGTGCGTCAATTTGAGGGGAAATGTTCATTTAAAATGTAAATGAGATATTTTAGTTCGTATACAGGCATTTGCTTGGGATGTGTGAGGATTATTAAAATTGCTCAGTGTGTAGCTCTGTATGTAAATATTTTTTAAAAGGGAGATTATAAGGGATGGCCAGAGATTTTGATCTGAAATTAAGCAATATTATGATATGTGTGTTTTCAAAAAGAAAAGGCTGGGCCCCTAGAGATGTTCTGGGAAAACCTGACACATGAAAAAGAGAATTCGTATAAAAATTCATGGAGTGTTCATCACAGTGAAAAAGGATCCTTTTTGTTTTCACAAGTCATACAATCACGAGGTTATTGTCATAGTCGAGATGATGAGGGCTTGACCTGGTGCAACACAAATGGGAGAAGAAAGGAAGGATTACATGTGAGAAATGTAATAGAGCAGAATTTCAGAGATGGAAGGGACTGCAGAAGACACAAACAAATGAAATCCCTTCCCCAACATATCCCACAAAAGATCTGCCAGCATTTGGCTGGATTCTGAGGCATTATACACAATACTCTTACCAGAAATCCCTTCCCCAACATATCCTACAAAAGATCTGCCAGCATTTGGCTGGATTCTGAGGCATTATACACAATACTCTTACCAAATAAACACATGTGTCTGTATGGATATGTACACCTATCCATATATATGTACATAATACCTATACACATAATACATATTTCTACATATATATCTATATAGAAATAGATCCAGCTAGCTCTCCAGCTATCGGCAAGCTACCGAAGGATCTCGCTTCACTTCTGCCAACTGGGGCCAATCAGAAGAAATTTAATCAATGTGCCATTGACAATCCTTCAAGTATTAAAAGACTGGTCAAATGACCCAGGAGAATTTGGGGACTGGGACAGAGGAGAGAGGGAAGCAAAGAGGAGCTAGATCTGCAAAGATTTGAGCCCAAGTGATGGAAAATATGATATCAATCATACAATGAGGGAAATTATTTGAGGGCAAGGATTGAGTGTTATTCATTTTTGTATTTCCCTTAGGAGAATTTTGTATAAAGGATACATTTAACAGATGTTTGCTGAATGAATATTGAATGAAGGTCAAAGAGAAGAAAAATGATGAGTTTTGTACAGGACTATAGAAAGCTGAATGGAAAAAATCCATGACTGGCTATAGTTTGAAAGCTAGTGTGGCTCAGGAGGAAGAGTACTACACTTAAACTCAGGTGCTATAATCTTAGCTCTATCTATCTATATGACCTTTAGCAAGTCAAGTCACTTAGTGTGCTTCAGATGCGAAATGGAGGAAGGGGGAAAGGGTTGGATTAGGTGACTTCTCGGCTCTAAATCTATAATCTGATGAACTCTGCTCTGGGCAGAGAAGTTGTATAAGACTTTAGTGTGTTTCATCTTTATCTTTACACCATTGCCGTGAATTACATTTCCCAGCACTTACGTAGACCTGTGGCTTTGGTCCACTGTGGGAACCTTGGTTTGCCTGTTTCCTGTTTATACTCTTGATATACAATTTTGGATCATGTTCTCTTTCACCAAAGGGGTTCCTGCTTTCCCATTAGTTTGCTCCCCACTATGGAAGGGGAGGGAGGGGGAGTTAAGGTGGTGGAGAAAGGAATTTGCAATTTTTGATTGAAACATGTTGAGTTTGACCTTGTAGTAGGGCATCAAAGTGGAAATGGGTAAAAGGCAACTAGAGAGTTAGAACTAAAAAACAAAGCAAAGCACAACTTTTATAAAGCTCTTCCTAGGTAGCATGCTCTGTGCTAAGTGATACAAAGAAAGACAAAAATCAGGATAAAGAAAGTCCTGATCCTTGAGGAGCTCACAAGCAAATTAATATATACAAACAAGTTATGAACAGGAAAAATAGGAAATCAAGTTCTTCTTGAGAATGAATGATATCACTGAAAGAGGGTATAAAGAAAAAGGGGACTGAAGAGCTGGATCTCAGGGTAAGCTCGTATTTATAGAGTTTAAAGAAGAAATGGGGCTGGAGTTTGGTTAGCAATTTAAGGAGGGGTGGCCAGGTTAGTGATGGGACAAGTAAGATGAAATAGTGACCTATGAGCCACAGGAGATAAGCTTCAAGAATAAGGAAGTGGGGGCAGTATGAGATGTTGCAGAAATATCAGAAAGGGACCTTGAGAAGGAAAAAATGTTCAATTTGTTAATCAGAAGAATATAATGCTAGAAAATATGTCACTTTAAACATCATCTAGTCTTCCTCCTTCTTTTGACCTGAAGAAAATGAAGGTTTGATATCACCCAGAGTCAGTGGAGGAATGAGTTGAGACTAGAATTCTTATCTCCCGCGATCTTAGTCCTGAGCTCATTCTTCCTGATGTTATACTAGGATGTTATTCGTGACCTTGGGCAGGATGCTTTCAATAGAGCAGTAAGGGTAGAAGCCAGATTGCAAGCTCATTAAGATTCATAATAAATTGAAGAAATGAGTAAGAGAGGAAATCACTTTGAGATGGGCAATTTATTAAAAATTAAGATCCTTGCATTTGCAGAGTATTATTTTTTCAAAACATGTTCACAATCATCGGCTTCTCCCCACAACAGTTGGGGGTACAGCAGATGGTGGTACCCCTATATTGTATCTGACAAAACTGAGATAGGAAGTAGCTGATTAATAATAATAATTTATACAATGCTTACTATATACCAAATATGTTAAATGCTTTACAATTATTATTTCATTTGATCGTCCCAATGACACTGGAAGGGAGGTGTTATTTCCCCCATTTTATTTATGAGGAAACTTAAGACTGGGCATTTTCTCTGGCTTTCTCTAATGCCTGAAATGTTCTCCCTCCTGCACTCTATTGACCTCCCTGACTTCCTGTAAGTCCCAATTAAAATTCCACCTTCCACAAGAAGTGGAATTGGAGCGGAACAGCATCCTTCAGCTTCTCTTAATTTCACTTATTTCTCTTTTTAAATTATTTCCTATGTATCCTGTATATAAATCTCTTTGTATACATTTGTTTGCATATTGTCTTCACTATTAAATTGTAAAATCCTCGAGAGTAGAACTATCTTTTGTCTCTTTTTGCATTCCCAGTGCTGAGCACAGTGTCTGGCACATAGTAGGCACTTATTGAATGTTGACTGAATTGAAAAAGAGGTTAAATGATTTGCCCAAGATCATATGATTGGTCAGTATCTGAGGTCACATTTGAACTCGGTGCTTTCTGATTGCAGACTGACTCTCTATCTGCTGTGATAGAGCTTGATGGAGCTAGAACTCTGATCTGCAGACTTCTGAGTCGGTGCCTTTTCTATTGCCCCCCTCATCATCTATAAATAGAGCCATGATGAGCAAGCAGGTGGATATTAGGAAAAGTTAACTCTAGTTACTGGGGTCAGAAGATTGTTGAATTCAGTTAAGCCATGGCTCAAATATTTGGAGATCTCATACTTATTTATTTTTAAATGCACAAGCTTGCAAGAAGCATCATGGAAAGGTTGCAAAGGCAGTTGTTGTCAATGTGATGAAATGAACAGGGATCTCTGTACACCTTTAAAACTTTCCAAAAATAAACCCGCTGACTCAGGGAGCCCAGCTCTAGTTCCTAGGAGACAGGTCAGTGCTAGGGGGCTACTTCTCATGGATTCTACAACAAAAGCCTCAGCTCCCGTCAGTCCCTCGGCAACCTGGCCATCTTTTCAGAGCTGGAGACCGAAGCGACTTGTAATACCCAACCCTCTCCCCACCCTGGAGACCCCTGGAATCCTAGTTGAGGGACTGTTAGCCCCAAGTGATCCTAGCTGTCTGTCACCGGGGAGCCCGAGGGGAGAGCTGATCTCTAAGGTAACCAGGCCACAAACCACAGAGGGATGGGCAGATTAATATCAACATCTCAAGTTAGCAACTGAGAAAATAAATAGAAGCTGAGGACTACAGAGTGTAGAAAATGCCCTGTCCTCAGACAGAGACGACGCGGGGCTATCCCAGGCTTCCAACGGAGAGTCCTCCCCAAGCAGATCTGCTGATTAGAACCAGAGGCAAGCGTAGAGCAATTCATTCAGTGGCTCGTCCAAACAGCAGTTTTAAAGCACTTGCTGTGCGAGAGGCACTGTGCTAAGCAGAGAGAATACAAACATGCAGAAGCAAGACTCCTTGCTTTCATGGAGTTTACATTCTGTGTAAAAGAATTAGAAATGGAGGTGGGGAAGGTTGTCTATGAGGCAGCCCTGGTGTGGAAGTGGTGGCTGCCAAGGCCCTCACAAGCCTGGTTCTAGCTGCTGTTAGAGTCCTGTCCAAGGTCCTGATGGAGTTGGGAGCAGAGGAGGACGAGCTGGAGCGGGATAGCATCCTACACAAGCAAAATCTCTTTAAAATACACAAACAGTTAAACTCTATTTTATCTCTTTCATAGAGACAGCCTTAAAATCACGTTAATCAACACATGCTTGTCGTGGTAATGAGATGGCAGCCAAGAGCAAGACTAGTTTAGAATATAAATCTGCTGTGATCTGGGCAAGTCACAAAGAAAGAAAGAAAGCGAGAGAGAGAGAGAGAGAGAGAGAGAGAGAGAGAGAGAGAGAGAGAGAGAGAGAGAGGGAGGCAGGGAGGGAGGGAAAGGGAGAAAGAGAGGGAGGGATAGGGAAAGAGAAGAAGGAAGGAAGGCAGGAGGGTGGGAGGGAAAGAGGGAAAAAGGGAAGGAGAGAGGGAGGGAGGGAGGGAGAAAAGGAAGGAGAGAGGGAAAAGAAGAAGAGAAAAGGAGGGGAGGGAGGAAGGGAGGGAAAAGAAGGGAAGAAAAAAGGGAGGGAAGGAAAAGAAGGGAAGAAGGGAGGGAAGGAGAGAAGGAAGGAAGGAAAGAAGGAGGGATGGAGGGAGGGAGAGAGGAAGGAAGAAAAAAATATAAATTTGTTTTCAAATTTTATGGAAAAATATAGATTTTTAATCATATCACAAAATTAGACATGATGTGGAATAGTGAATAGAGCTGATCTTGAATGCAAGAAGATTTGCATTTTAGAGAAGAAGCCAATCTAAATAGATAGACAGAGGGGTTTCCTCACTTAGAATCTCCCTCTGCCTAGAAAATCATAAATCTAGGCTCTCTTCCTGTTTCTATCACCACATAGAACTGAGAAAACACCCCAGTTTAAAGAAAGCTTAGCAAGGGACCAGCTAAGCAAAGACATTTCAAGTATATTTAAGGATTAAAAAAGCAGAAGAAAAATAAGCAGAGAAAAATTGGGAAAGACGTGCACAGGCTTTGGAAGCAAAATTTTCTCAACCTGAAGGACAGAGGAGCCACCATATTTGTGCTGTGAAATCACAGTTCCAAATGTGCTTATAAGTAGAAATGTCACTAAAGAGAACAAATACAGGAAAAGCGACTAGATTAGACTTTGTGTACACAGAGGAGATTTGTACCAGAGGGGAGAGCACTGAAGGTACTGATTGGCAAGCTATCTGAAGGACAGGATATACCTAGGGCATCAAAAATAATCTCGGATATGATTTACACTGGGGGAAAAAAAGACAAGTGAGGAAATATCAGTAACTACCAACCAATGTGCCTCCTTTCTTATCTACATAAGATTTGAATAGGGTCATCTCCATGCACATTAAAGGGATCTCCCTTCTTTCCTAACAGTATCTGCAGTTCACCGAGCCAGCTTTCACATGCTAGCCCATCTCTTCACTATTACAAATGAAAGGCATAGAGCATGTAAGATCCTAGTGTCCTGATTGTTTCCCAATTGTAAACAAAGCAATTGCTTAAAAGTAGATAAGTTTTAAGAGTTCTCTTCTAATAAACCATCTCCAGAAAAAAAAAAAAAGATTTGAGCTTGTTTGAAAGTTAGAGCCACAGACAACTTAATGATCACAAATATCAGGGGAGGAATAAAACAGGGAGATAAAAGTTTGCCACAGTTAAATCCTTTAAATGTTCCTGTTTGTACTATTTTCACCAAGCTCTAGAATGCTGCAGAGCTTTCTGAAAAAGATCTATAATCACTCCAAAGGATCTGACCTGATCATCGATCCAGAAAAAACTAGATGAATGAAGAGTGTCTATTGCCTAGATTATGATAAGCAGTTAGGGGGACTATATGTATACAGACACACATACCCTATACGCACATATGCATACTTTATATTGATTTGTGTATTGTGGGTATGTTTTTATTTTTATATATACTCATACACACACACACACACACACACACACACACACACACATATATATATATATATATATACACACATATATATACACACATGTACACCACATGCATATGAGTGTATATAGACAGGTATTATACATGTGCACACATACAAAGAAGCTTTTATGCACACATACACACTCATACACACAAATGGACAACAAATTGGGTACAGAATTCAATGATGGGAGGACAGTAAACTGGATTATCTTCAGAAAGATGCAAAACCCCTTTAATGACTCAAGATTTTCCCCCCAAAATTCCTATCCTTTAAAAAAAAATACCATTATTGCAATGTGTTTCCTGGAATACTATAATCTGTAAGAAATTAAAAGTAACTCACACAGACAAAGCAATGGAAAGCCACATGATGGGCATAAGCTATTTTATATAGCAAATAAAAAGTCTTGACAAAGAACTAGTGGAAAATATATGAGGTTTTTGGCCAAAATGAGATAACAGTGGGTCATTCTACTTGAATGGTCTGGAAAGAGAAGACTAGATATGCTGGAGAACCTCCCTGTGACAAACACAGAAAACTGGGGACAAGAGTCCCCAGTGGGACTCAAATAAGTGAGGCTCAAATAAGGAAATAGATGCAAAGCTTTTTGCAAACCTTAAGCATCATGGAAATGCCCGTTATTGACAATGATGATGATGATGATGTCACCAAGCCCCCGGTCTAATGATGATTTCATTCCCTGAGCCTTCTACTTTACTCTTGTCAAACTCAAGTAATGTATATAGAGCAAAACGGGAATATATTAAATGTTCTCCAGAAAAATACACACCTACACACATGTACATATATGTGTATGCTTTTGCTAATTTTATAATGTTACAACATAATAAATGACACTTTATATTGTTACGAATACTTTCTTAAGTCTAGCCAATAAATACAATGATAAATCAATGATTTGAAATGATTGCCAAGTTCCTCAGGTGTAAATATTCACATTGAAAATGAACAATTCCTTCCAGTGTTAGAGCTAGCTCTGGCTACTAAGAGTCACAGCATGGGCAGCCATGGATGGCTTGCAATCTGAATTACTGGTGGGAATATCCAAATCGATGAGACTGCAAATGCATTTGAGTATTGAGGAAAGTTATATAGATACACTTTGATTAAATTCTTAACTACCAGAAAAAACAATGCTATGGAAGAATATGAGCCCAGAGAGGTTTCATTTTTGTATTTGTATCCTGAGTATCTGTACAACAGTACACATAGTAGTACTATAGGTTCTTTATATGATTTTTTTTCCTGAGGCAATTGGGGGTTAAGAGACTTGCCCAGGGTCACACAAGTAGGACCGGTTAAGTGTCTGAGGCCAGATTTGAACTCAAGTCCTCCTGACTTCAGGGCTGGGGCTCTATCCACTGCGCCCCCCCAACTGCCCCTCTTTATTCTATGTATTAAACTGAATAGTTGAATGAGTGGGGGAGCTTCACTCTATGGGACCAAGGAAGAAAGAGGCCATTAGCCAAACCACACGGTCATGAGTTCTCAGTATTGTGGCGGGACTGCTCTAAAACCCTGGCTGGACGATGGCATCCTGGAAGTGCCAGACTGGGATTTCTCAGAATAGCCTCCGCCCGGGCTGAGCCATCCACGGGATCTCCATGTGGAATCCAGTCAGGCACGGAGAACCCAATGCAAAACCAAGAATGCTGTGACAGAAAATGCACAGAAAAACTCCCTGTCAGGGAAACCCGATCCTAGAGCTTTCTTCTAAGTTTACCTGATTGAGAGAAGTTGAATTTCCTCTGCAGGGTTGGGAATGAATGGCTTATCATCTGTCACTTGAGTCTCCAAGAAGTGTTGGACCATCCTCCCGGGGTGTCCTTCAAAGCAAGCATTTCCTCATTGGGTTTTTTTAAGGTATTCTTCTCACTAGCTTTTTGTATTTCCTTTTGCACCACTCAGTTCTTTTCCCAATTTTCCCCCTCTTTCTCATACTTGACTTTCAAAATCCCTTTTTGGGACCTTCCACGGCCTGAGCCAAATTCTTATTTTTCTTGGAGGCTCTGGATGTAGGAGCTTTGACTTTGTTATCTCCTTTTGAGTGTGTGTTTTGACCTTCCTTGTCACCATAGTAACATTCTATGATCAGACACTTTTTTGTTGTCTGCTCATTTTTCTAGCCTTTTACTCAGCTTTTAACTCTTTGTTAAAGTCAGGCTCCGGTTCCAGGGTTAGGGGGTGCACTGTCCCAAGCTGTTTTCAGGGCTTCTTCTAGGGACTTGACCACAAGCCCTCTTTTCTGCCCTGGAACTCCTAGGGGTGTCCCAGCCTCAGTGTGGCTGTAAGATCTAGTGCTAAAGCAACGGAGTCCAGCTTCTCTGGTTGGGGCCAGGACTAAGGCTGAGGCTGGGGCTGCTCTGGGCTTGCACGTTAGACTCCCACCCTGTTTCCACGGACCTTTTCTGCAGACCTAAGTTGACTCTGGCTGTAAAATGTTCTTCTCCCTCTTTTGGGTCTTCTGACACTAAAACATCTTTAGAGTCATTATTTTAAGGCATTTGGAGTAGTTTGGGGAAAGGTGGGGCAGTTCCTGCCTTTACTCCCCCATCTTGGCTCCACCTCCCCTCATTGAGGCTTAATAGGAAGGTTGGATTCCCAGGTGTTTGTATTCTTGTCTCTGGGGATTGAAACATCACTCAACACTTGGAGGCACGTGTGGGGAAGAGAAGCAGACCTTCAAGAATTTCTAAAACCTTTGCAGCTAGATTAATTGATGGTCAAATCATGGACTAGGGACAGGTCTCTCTATCTGAGAAAAAAAATTAAAAAGTTTGCTAATCTTTAACACTTCTTTCACTATTTGGCCTCTAAATACCCTTTACCTTTTCACTTCCAAGTCTTTCATTAAGTTATTCCCTACACCTAAACCTCTTTTCTACTTCTCTTTATCTGTTGAATCTCATCTCAATTTGAACTCCACTTCAAATGTCTTATTTGTCGTCTAGAACGTAAATTCATTTAAGTCAGGAAATGTGTCTCACTTAAGTTTTATGTTTTCCTCAGCACACAGAGCAGTGTTTTTAAATACCATAGGAGGTGCTCAGTAAATATGCAGTGATATGTTTTTGTTATACATGTAAGTTCTCCTAAATCTGGGATGCAACAGCCCCAAGGGAATGGAACAGAGCGGGAATCAGGTTGGTGGTGGGGAAGTAGTGAAAGGTCTGCAACATGAGGCTCTGCCCTGATTGTGGACAGCTCCTGAAGTAACACTGACCTTTCTGTCCTCACACTGTGCCTTCTGAAAAAGATTAGAGAAAGAGGCACACAGTTAAGTTGGAGGGCTCTGCTACCCAGACAGACCACTCTCTGTGCCCTGCAAACTCAGAGAATATTCCCTCTGTCCACTCAAGCCATCCTGGCTTCCTTTTTTAAAAAATTATTTTAACAGACATTTTATTTTTATATCACTTTCATCTCCAAATATATCCTTCCCCTTCCTCTACCTAGGAAGCCATCCTTATCACAAAGAATAAAGTTGAAAGAGAAAAAAAGTTCAACAAAACCAATACGTCAGCATATACGTAATGTTCCACACACGTAAGTCTCCTTCTCTATGAAGAGAAGAATGAAGTACATTTTCTCAACTCTTCTCTGGCCCCAGCTTTGGTCATGATCATTAGGCAAGGCTTACTTTCTCTTCTGGATCTTGCATCAACATGGTTGTAGTCATCGTATACGTTGTTTCCTGCGTTGCTTACTTTGGCCATTTTTATCAGTTCATCGAAATCATCCCACACTTTTCTAAATCCTCCTCATTCATCATTTCTTATAGTGTTGTAATATTCCACTATGTTTGGGGCAGAGTAAATAGAGCATTGGATTGTACCTGTCTTCAATGGTAAATGAATATGGAGGATGTGCTATGTCTTCACAGGATTGAAAAAGGATTCTTAATCTCTCCTGTGAAGGCAGCTGGGAATGCGGGAGCTAGAACATGAGTGGGTCTGGTGTCAGGAAGACCTGCATTTAAATGCCTCAGACACTTACTGTACCCTGGGCAGGTCCCTTAACCTGTCTTCCTCAGTTACTTCAACTGAAAAGATGGAGATAATAACAGTACCTATCTTGTAGGCTTGTAGGGTGGATCAAATAATATATTATTTGTAAAAGCACTTGGTGAAGTACCTATACAGATATTTATTCTATTTCTCCTTCTGAATTATGGACAAATAGTAATTTTGAGATAGATGCTTCAGGGTCAGCAACATCCTCATCAGTGGCAGGTCAGGAGTAATTGAATCAGTTGCTGGTTGCCCAGAAGGAATTGTTATTAAAAGCTATATCCTTTCCAGGGGAAAAATAATCAATCTCTCTCTCTCTCTCTCTCTCTCTCTCTCTGTCTGTCTCGATATAGATATATATATATATATATCTATTAGATAGATATAGATAGATAGATAGATTAAGTAAAGTGTCAGGGAGCAGACAGACAGAAAGGCAGATGGAGGATGAGTTGTACAGGAATGGCTGGCCAGAAAATATGGACCTTGTTGCTTAGACAATACAGGCTGAGATGAAAGTGAAATGAATTCCAAAGTCCCCCAAGTATCCTGGAAGTCTTTCCATCCCAGGAGAGTGTAATAAGAACCATAGGTCACTGTTTCACACTTTAGGATTTGTCAGTGTGTGCTTATGATTCTTTTGTGGTAGAGGAAGTGAATAAATAAATGCCCTATCCCTGATACTACTTTGTACATGGAGTGACTTTTCTCTTTGGGGTTTTATTAAGGGCCACCCTAGACACGAACCAGATATGAGCTTTGTTTCAGAAGTTTTCCTGGCCTAATTCCAGGTGAGTGCACAAGGAGTCAGAGAAGATGAGAAAAGTCTGAACCCTTCTCTGTGGGGTCAGGTTCCCTTAGCTGGCATGAATCCTGAGCCAGAACTCCTTGCAAGAGAGGGCTAATCTCCAATTTGTGTCATTATTTTAAATGTAGTGTTTCAGTTCAATAATCTTTCACCAACAGCAGGTAAAGTTTTTGTTCATTCTTTCTAAATAAAGGCTCCATTGAGCAGTAATCCTTTAGCCATCTAGACCAACGTTTCTTAAATTATGGCTTGTGACATCATATGGGGTCTTGTAACTAAATGTGGAGTTTGTGAAATTATGATTTATTATCAGGAAATGTTTGATTTGTGTCCCTATTTTGTATAACTCTATACGGATTCCATAAGAATGTCTTGGGCAAAAGGGGTCCCAAGTAGGCAAAGTTTAGGAAGCCCTGATCTAGACAATAGCTCTGGCACTGTTCCTCAGGAAGGAGGGAGTGCTGTGGGGGGGGGGGCAGGGGGGCATGGAAGCAGGACCTCGTAGTTACTTTGGGATCTGTATTCTGTACACTGAAATTGGTGGTGGGAGTCAGTGCCTTACATTCATCCAGCCCAGTCTTGGATTCCCACAAGTGGATCCAATCAAATTGAGGTACAAGAAGATACAAAATAGAAACAGAAGATTCATCAAGACATTGCTCCCTGAAAAGTTCTACTCCATCCAACAAACACTCTTTAAATGTTTCCTAGAAATAAGACGCCATCCTGAAGAGGCAGGATATGAACTCAACACCATGTCTTCTCTCAAAGAGATTATATGCATCTACATGGCCAAGCAAAGTACGCACAGCGTTGCAACATTACTTTAAGAGACAGACAGTCCTGATGACACAGGAGATCACAAAGGACTCTTGGAGGAGGTGGCTTAGCTGGGACTTTAGAAGGTGGGGGTGACGGGGAGCGCTCTCCAGGTCTGGGGGACGACATGCGCAAAGACACCAATGTCTCAGGCAATGCTGGGAATCTATTCGGATGTGGAGGGATACGGAAGAGCAGGTTAGGATGGAGGACAGAATGAGATGGCCTGAAAGCCATAAGACCAGTCTACGAAGCCCATATCCTTGGAGCAAACTGGCTCCGGCTTCCTGGCTTTGGATCTGCCTTGCCTTCCTCCCGGTTGCATCTTCCCCAAGAGCAGCCCGACTCCCCGGTTCTGCTCATTGCCTGCCTGGTGTCTGTGCCCGGTAAACAGCCAGCGGCCTCTCCAGGACCACACAGGTAGAAGGGCTGGGTCGCAGCAGGATCTCCCACACAGTGGCTCCCTCCTTCCCAGGTGGAGTCCCTACGCCTCCCTCTAATCCCGGGGCTCCCGGGGACGTGAAAGCGATGGCTTTCTCCGAGCTGCTTCCCGAAGGTCCAGGCTGCCTCTGCTGCCCGCCGGCACCGAGAATGGGCCGCTGTGTCTGAGCCCTGGCGTCTGGCCAGGGATGGCCCTCAGCGGAGGGACGGCTCTCTGTAATGCTCAGGCCTCTGTGAGGTGGCTCACCGGCTTGGATGCAGCTCCAATAAAGCAGCTCCAGACCCCACCTACATAGGGCTTATTGCTGTCTTCCCATGAGTCACCCCGGGGGCTTAGCCAGAGTGGAGGGAGCTTTTGGCTTTGTCCTGACATTAGAAGGGTGTTGATAGAACAGTAAGGTTATCAGGCTTGATGAGCGCCCAGACCCCCTTTTCCCAGCATATGTTTCCATAAATTGCTTTCTAAATTACTGCTCTTCTTGGGAATTCCTTAATGCAGTCTGTTAGCACCCAGTGGGTGTGTCCTTTGAGGAGCCATAACTTTATAATCAGTTGCACTAATTAATGAGTCACCTCTTAGGTAAGAATCCCCCAGAAGCACAAGTTTTCATCAGGTTCTTAAGACGCTCTTCCTTCAATACTTCAAGAATGAGCAATTTCAGTAGCGTGAAGACTCTTTTCACCAAAGAATATTGCAAACTCGGTCATTTAGCAGATGATATTTAAAGAGCAGCCATGGTGGACTGACAGGGTCGGTCCTGGAAGCTGGTCCAGTGACAAAAGTCTTGACGGAGTTCCCGCTCTGTGGCCCGGAGAGCCTGGGATCACTGCGTCTTCACACTGAAGACCTGAATGAACGAGGAGGAATGATAAAGCATTTATCAAATGCTTCCAATGTTCCAGTGTTGGGAGCCTGGCAGCCCAGTGCTGAAAGGGAGGGGGTGGGGGTGCAGGAGAGGTTTAGGGATCCTTCAGACTGCACTACTGATGATCTGGCAACAAGATCAATAGTCAGGACAACATGATGAGGTCCCTAAAGGGAAATCTGAGTCATGTTGGAGGTAGGTGAATTAAACAAGATGGCGGTCATGAAAGGAACCCTTCTGGAACCCCAAGGAGTGTCGGGGTAATCCATACTCCAGAATAAAAATACCCAGCGCTCACTGTACAGTGGCTGGAGGGCCACTAGGCTAAGTCCCCTACACTAGAAGTTCCCTGAGGGAAGGATTATCCTCGCCTCTTTTGCATCTCCCGGGCTTAACACAGGGCCTGACACATTGTAGGTGCTGATAAATATATATGATCAATAAATAAATGTTGACGGACTGACTTCAGACTTCGTGCTCTCTCCCATCCTCCTCCTGCCCACCGCGGCCCCTAGCGCTCGGGTCGCGGTGACAGGTTGGTGCAGTGTGACCGTCCATGAGTCCTGGCTCACCTCGCTTTGTCACCAGGACAAAGTCCTCTGACAGGTAGTGAAGGGAAGAAGTGCAATCTGGGGTCCTGGGACAGAGCAAATCCACCCGGCCTCCTTTCAAGATGGAGTCCCTGGGCTCAAGTCCTAGAATGATGGTGGCAAACTCAAGTAGCTTGCAGATTCACTCAGAAAGCCACTAATCCGTATTGTCTTGGTTGCATTATGCTGCTTTTTTGTTTCAATATTTCCCAGTTACATATAAATCTGATCAGGAACTTTTTTCTGCAGCCACTTTGACACATCTGCTCTAGAACACAATCGAGGCAGGGGTAGAAATGTTGGCTTTTTAATTCTCAGTGGGGACCGAGCTTTTGCATCGAGACACGGGACTGACTTTTAAAATGGGGCCAGAAGTCTGTAAGTGGAGATTACCTATGGCCCAGTTAAAGAATTTCAAATAAAAAAGGACTTTGCAAATGCTTCTCTGCTGAAGACATACAGGGGCCAGCAGTTTATAGAGGGACTACTGGACCTAATTAACATCATTTTAATGAGTATTTCTTGGGTGTAATTAGCTGGATTTAACTGATTAGAAAGGGAAAAGGTATCATTTGGAGAAAGAGTGCTCAGGCTTTTTCCACAGCTGCAGTCTGGGTGGGCCTGACACATAGGATCATAAAATGCCAAGTTTCAGGGCACCTGGGATCTTCTCTGGGTCCTCTTCATCCTAATGGCTGGGAGCAGGTATCCCAGGTGCACTAGCTTCCTCTGATCTATGTCCAGGGTTCTTATGTGTCCATTAAGAACACTGTGATTATGGTTCATGGTTCCAGAACTGGGGTTGGGGATGGGGAAAGAGAAGAGGAAATGGTACAGTCTGGATAGACGGCCAATTACAAAGATGGCCGAAAAGTAGGGAGTCCAAAGAAACATGGGTGGGAGAGGAGACATTCTGGAAATAGACTTCAGCAGAGACAGTCACCAATTAGTCAGGCAACAAACATTATTAAGGACCTACTATGTGCTAAGCACCCAGCTAAGAGCTAGGAAGACAAAGGAAGCTTTGACATGTTGAGCCAATATTAATTAGCTATTATATAAAGCTTCATACTCCAGGCTTTTGAGGAAAATCAGGTGATAATCTTGGTCACCCATTACAATATTTCCAAATGAGAATGTAAATATTTTCATGTCTAAATTGTGTGGGAGGTAAAACAGCGAAGAGAATACTGATGTCCTTGAGATGCCACCTGAGCTTCTCTTAGGTTTTATTTCTGAATCTTACACAAACTTTTTTTTTTTTTACTAGACTGGAGAATCTATCTATCTTTGATTCTTTTTTTTAAACTTTTAATTTATGTTGAATTTTAGGAAACTTTTAATGTGCTTTATATATTGAGGAAATAGCTAATATTTAGATAGTGAGGAGAAAGCAAGTTGATCAGAACCTTCAAAACTTGTTATTTTTCCTACTGCAGTGGAAGAGAACAGGATTTGGAATCCTGCTCTTCTGCTGCGACTGAGAACAAGTCATACAACCTCTCTGGGTCTTACCTTCCCCATGGGAAAAAAAATGGAGAGAGTTGGGCTGGATCCCCTTTTAAGTGTCCCTCCAACTCGACCAGCCCAAAACTCTTCACAAGGTAATTCTAACAGTCAAAAAAAATAACAAAAGAGGCTTTGAAAAGTTCAAAGTGCTTCTTAAATTCAAGTTCTAGTGAGAGATTTTAAAATCAACATAAGAAGAAATTATATCCTAAGAAGTAGAATGTCCAGAAACGGATTGGGCAGCTTTAGAAAGTAGTGAGTTTCCAGTCATAGGTTGGTTGGACGACAGTTTCTTAAAGACGATCAAGAATTCTCTAGGGCAGATTCAGCCTTTAGGGAGCAGTTGAATTTGATGGCCTCTAAAGTCCCTCCTAATGCTCAGATTTCTATTGATTCACAATTCAGGGCGTTTCTAGTTTCCCAGAAATTAACACTTCTCTCTCTCTCTTTCTTTTTTTAGAGAAACTTAAAATGGTAAATTTATTTGAGCAATTTGAAGAAGCTATGGAACTAACATTTTTTTTTACTCTTAAGGAGATATTATTATTATTATTATTATTATTATTATTATAGCTTTTTATTTCTAAAACACACGCATGGGTAATTTTCCCAAAATTGACCCTTGCAAAACCTTCTGTTGTAACTTTTCCCCTCCTTCTCTCCACCCCATCCTCTAGATGTCAGGTAGTCCAATACATGTAAAACATGGAAAATTAACACATTTCTAAGTAATCTTTTTACTCATTTTTGTTGTTGGCGACGGGAAGCGGCGTTTGTGCGTGTTTGAATTCGATTTCAATTCAGTTTTACAAAGTATGCCATTTTTCCATGATCTCAAATTTACTTTCTTTTGGCACACATCAAACACTTCATTATCTGATCCCCTTGCTTGGAAACATATCTATTTATAAAGAAATCAAGAGAAGAATTGAGGCAGGACTTACCTTTTTCTGTCCTTCATCAGTGACCATTATCATGGCAGACAGCTCCAGGCTATCAATAGGAAGAGACAAAATTTTTCTAAATTCAATAAGGGAATGTAACTCTAGCACTGATGTGTTACAGTGCACACCAAGAGAAAGAAAGAAACTGTTTGTGTACATGAAGATCCTTTCTCTCCTCACACAATGAAGTCTTTGAGGAATGCTTTTCTATTTTGAAATATCGTCTTTGGCTCTTCCCCAGCCAAGATAATTTCACTCCCAATTTATTTGTTTTTGACATATTTGAAGGCAGAAAGTAAATTAAAGAACACTGAATCATGATTTCCTAGTCTAGAACAATGGACCCTCCATATACCATCTCTCGTGTGTTCTTGGATCCAAACAAAACTGCTCATGTTCTGACCAAGGCAGAATTCCTCCTCACCCCACCCCGATCACAATTTGAGGAATTATCCTTGGGGCAACAGAGACAGCACCTTGGAGTGACCTCTATGGCTACTGGAGTTTTGAAATGACCTCAGTATAATTTACACATTGTGGGGAATACAAGCAACAGCTGCACCTGTACAACTGGCAAGGGGCAGAATAGGGTGGAACTCACCAGTGACACTGTGGCTTATTGTCCAAAATAAGAAATGTGATTATACTTGGCTAGTAACCCAGATCCTTATCATGGCAGGGAAACAGTTTGTTCTCTATTGTTCCCAGGTGGATACTTCACAGACTTCTCGAGACCTTTGAGATGAAATTCAGGAGCTTCCAAATTCTGTTCCACTGAATCTGGTCTTCTGGCAATAGGAAGTGGGTTCTGTGAGAAAATGTTAATGCTAGCTCATTTCCCTCTCTAAAACATTAAGCATGGATTTATTCAGACATCAAAAATGCTTACACTATGCAATAATTTTTTTTTCCAGCATGAAAATAGGTTTTTTCCCATTTTACTACAAAATGTCCTCAATATTCTTCTTACCTGGCGGAACTCTGATGATAGTTAGAAAAAATAGAAGAAAGTTAGAAGGGGAAAAGATGATTTTAATCCAATCTTCTCATTTGACATATGAGAAAACTGAGACCCATGAAGTGACCATGGTTTTATAGGCAACAAAAATTAGGATCCAGATCTAACTTCAAATCCACTTCCCATTGAATATTCCTATTTCTTAAACATCCACAGGTTCTTTCCATCCCCAAATCTTGTGGGTCCTATCAATATATTTTCCTCCCACGACATTCCAGTTATAGCAATTCAACTGAATTCAACATATCTTTATGAATTACTTGCTATGTTCAAGCCATGCCAGCTGCTAGGGACGTGAAAGGAAAAGAGATCCTGCTATTGAGGAGCTTACGTTCTATGGAGGGGACATGAAGTGTGCAAAAGGGAATACAAAGTGATCCAAGCAGCAGCAAACTGTCTGGCCAACGTGACTCAGCCCAACCAAGGACCAGGTCACAGGCAGGAGCCGGGAGTTGTTGTCCAAGGTCGTGCACGTAGCTAGTGGGAGAATTGAGATGAGACTCCATGCTTGCGCTCTTAAATGGAA
The DNA here is from genome assembly GCF_016432865.1 of Antechinus flavipes. NCBI lineage: Eukaryota > Metazoa > Chordata > Mammalia > Dasyuromorphia > Dasyuridae > Antechinus > Antechinus flavipes. The sequence goes on from NC_067403.1 coordinate 7,911,225, forward strand.
CACCGTGACCATTGTTTCCATGGTGACTTGCACGTATCAGATATTTATTGTTCAGTGAATAGACGAATGACTTGTCATTCTTCATCCGAAACAGTCTTTCCCTCCCCCGTTGCACGCTGATCTTTATAGATGTTTCACAAATCCTTTTATAATCTAATGGACTAAGTGGTAACTGTTTTGTTGCTTGTATGCTAGTTTTTTAAGAAAGGCAGGGCTGTAGACACGGCTACAGGCAGTAGACATTAAGTACAATCTCATTTTCTCAGTTCTGTTACAATCAGGAAAAGGGACCACTTACAGTCAGTCATTAAAGAAATATGGCTGCACTTGCCACCCTAAGGTAGGAGGACATTGTAGATTTAGAGTCAGCAATTCTGGCTTTTTTACCTGTGAATATTTAAACAAGGCCTCTTCTAGGCCTCAGTTTCCCCATCTGTAAAATAAGGAAGGTTGGTTTAAATCAGAGGTGTTAAACACAGCCCATGTTCAGGTTCAGGTTCAGCCTGAACCTAATTAAAAAGTGACCAGGAAATATTTAACCAAATAAAGAAAAATACAATAAAACATATTTTATTATTAAAACTTTAAAACCAAGTCAGCGTTGGCTCGGCGGGGTCCTCGTGTTTACCGGCCCCATTTCCATCTGAGTTGGACCCATTGGTATCGATGATGATCCTGGAGCTTACTTTCAGCTGCTAACCCTGAATCACCCGGGGGTGGGGGCAGGCCTGGTTCCAGCAGGGAACCTCTCCGATCAAGTTCCACACAGAAAGTAAATGAGGAGCATGATTAGGTATGGGTCATTTAGCAGTTAACAACAGGTAACTTAGCCAGAGCTTAGGAGGGATATTCAACGAGGATATTCCAGCCCTTAGCTCAGGGGACAGAGCGGTCATTTATGCCCGGAGGTGACCAGGAGGCCAGATCATATGACCAGAGCACGTCAGGAAGCTGGGTCAAGGCCCAGTTTGAGCCTCAGTGCCCTGAGCCAATCGCGGACGTCTTGGACACAAAGCCTTGCAGCCTTTCAGTAAAAAACCAGCCCGACTGGTACGGGTGGGGAGGCTGGACATTCCCCTGACCACAGCTCAGCAAATCCTGGTGATTCACCGGATCCAGACATCCAGCCTAGTTTTGTCCTGAGATCCAGTCTCCGTCATATTAATTGTGTTGAGAGATTTCCCACAAAATGTTAGTAGGTGTCTTAAAATCCGAATGGAACTCATTAGAATTTCTTCTAACCAAGCCCCGACTGGGAGAGGGCTTGGTTAGAAGAAATTCTTTGTTTCCCCAGTTTTAACGCAGTTCCTGGCATCTCGCAAGCACTTAATTATTTTTTTCCTTTAATGCAGCAGCTTGATAATGGGGATTGCTTTTCAGACATGGACTAGTGGATGCAGAAGTCCCTCACAACCCTGAAGTTCTCTGCTTCAAGAAGAGATTTGTCACCAACGGCTGAACAACAAAGGGATTTTCCCCCTGGACTGTCATCAGTCCACTAAAATGAAGGCCCATGAACCTAACTTCCATTCCGACGAACTTAACGTGCTCCCCAAACACTAAAAGTTTGTTCCCAACGTCATCCCTGAGACGACTTTGGCTATTCCCTCGGACTTTTTACTCTTCCCTCCGAAGAGAGAGGGGGAGGAAACCTCCCATCCACAAAGTGAAGCAAGATCTTGACGGCCTCTGCCTGACAGGGATCACTCCTCCCCATCCAACTGATGACTTAGCTACAATGGCTTGCTATTTCCTCCTTATCCGGGATGCTCCATTTCCGCCCCTTTGTCTCCCTGGCCCCTCATGCCTGAAATGCTCTCCCTCGCCATCACCTCAGACAAACCACACCTTCTGCAGGAGACATCACCCCCTCTCCCCATCTGAGCTCCCCTCCCTTCTGCTCGGTGTATCTCTCGTGTCCAGGACAGGTCAGCCAGCACCGGCTAAGTGCCTGCCGCGTTCAGCCACTATCCCGAGCCCTGGCCATGCAAGGAAAGGCAAAAGGCAGTCCCTGCGTGCTGGGAGCCCAGAAGTTATTTACCGTTCAACTACTCCATTAGAATAGAAGCTACTACAGAGCAGGACTGGACTTGGTCTGTCTCTTTGTTCTTGGGTTTTCTTTGTATTTACAAAGCTCTGTGCCTCATTAATAAATGCTTTGGGATGGAGTCTTCCTTTTTAAATTAAAGCTTTTTTTCACAAAACATATACAGGGGTAATTTTTCAACAGTGACCCCTGCAAAACATTCTGTTCCAACTTTTTCCCTCTTTCCCCCCACCCCCTCCCCTAGATGGCAGGCAGTCCCATACATGTTAAATATGTTAAAGCATATGTTAAATACAATATATGTATCCATATTTATACAGTTGTCTTGCTGCACACACAAAAAAATCATATCAAGACTTAAGAAAGCAGATTGATAATGAACTTTAATTTATAGTCTTGGGAAATGGCATGATAACCAATAGTCAACCTATCTGCCATAGTCGGACTCCAAGCTGTTGCCTCTCTATCCACTCTACCACACTACCTCTTGATGGAAGGAATGTAATTATTCAGTGTGAGTTTCCCTGGGCTACATTTAATCCACATAGACTCTCCCAAAGAATGGAACTAGTTAGATGACATTGAGAAAAGTAATTTCACCACCATGAGCTCCAACTTCTTCATTTGCAAAGTTTAGGCGGATAGAATGAAGGCGTGATAGACGCTCTGGAATAAGCTCTAGAGTATGAGAGTTATGTCTTATAATAGGGATAGTCTTATAGTCTTATAATAGTCTTATAATAGGGATAAGAATACCAAAGAAACAGCATTAAAAACCTCAATTAAATCGTTCACTGAGTGCTAAAGCAAGGCCTTGGGCTTGAGGTTGGGTGCAGGTCTAAATATGGACAAGAACACTTCTTGCTCTTAAAGAGTTCACATTCTAACAGGGGAAATGAGATGGAAAAAAATCCCACAATACAGAACTCATTCTCTTTCTCCTTCAACTCTTCGTTTTTCCAAATTTCCTTGTGACGCTGAGGGCACCATTTTTCCCAATCACCCGGGTCTGTAACCTCAGTTTCATCCTCCACTCGTCACTCTCATTCATCGAGCTCATTGTCACATCTTGTAATTTCTATCTTCACAACATCTCTTGTGTATGTCCCCTTGTCTCCACTCACATGACCACCATCCTAGCTCAAAACTTCGTTATCTCCTTGGGGCAATTGCTGTAGCGTTCTTATCGTTCTCCCCACATCCTCCATTTGGGAATTATTTTTCAGCCGTGGCTGGTGCTAGAGACTCCATGCTAAAATCCTGTGATTTTAATTAGTGATTCCCACTAATAAAGATGGAAACAAACGGATTTGTCATTCAACTGCTCAGTGGTCAATGTGATTTTCCAAAAGTACAGGTTTGACCATGTCACATTCTTTCTCCACAAAATGTGGTGGCTCCCTATTGCTTCCAGCATCAGATACAAAATCCTCTATTTGGCATTTGGGGTCTTTCATGACAGGTTTTTTCCTGTGTTGCCAAATTTATGTTACTCTTGTCTACTTCCCGTTCCTCACTCTATCTCCTGCCTGATTTCATGCCTTTTCTTCAGCTGTCCCTCCCTGGCTCAGAATATGTCCTCTTTTCTAGACATCTCTAATCTCTAACATATTATCCCATGAATTCCCTTCTATCTCCAACGAGAAACCGAGTCATTTTTTCATTTAGCCCTATCTTCCTTTTTGTCCCATGGCTTGATTTATTGCAAGAATATCAATACTGAGTTGGTTCACTTCTTTCAATAACGTCACTTCATTGGATAAAAATCACTATTTTGCTGGTTAAGGCTCATAGCAAGTGTAACAACGGCACAGTCCTTAAGGTCTTCTCTGCCCTTTTCTTTATTCTATCATTATGGGTACAAGACCACAAAGGGGGCTTTTAGGATTAAGGACCACCTTTGATTATATAATTTTATGAATTGCCAAGAATAAAGAGTCCACCAATCACCAACCCAACATGTGGTCCGGGTGAATCTCTATGATTTGTTACACTGAACTTTGGACATCCGAAAGTCTAATTGGAAAGAGACTCGATTCCAAATCTTTTTAGCTTCAAAGAATCTCTAGAACTTAGACTCCAGAGGCAGAGTTTCCAAGAGTCCAGAATTGCCTCTATCCCATGATGAGGCACTGACATAGGCTTTGGTGTTAGCTTGGTAAGCTTCTGAAGGAACTAATTTCTATGGTTTTCGTTACTCACCTGGCAAGATCTGATCCATTATGCAATCTCAGAATAGATGCAATTAGAAAGGAACAGAAGCTAATGCAACTCCTAAATGAAATCCAACTAAAAATATATGTGGAAAGCAAAGCCCAATATGTACTCTCAGGCTACTTCTAGATTGACAGAAAGTTAAATCTGGAAGGAATCTTACAAATCAGATGATATATTACTGCTATAGGTCAGAGGGCATTCTTTTATCAGGTTAAAGTTGAAAACTTTAAAAATATTGATTTTGGGAAGATGGCTCAAAATTACTTTACAGCATGATCAGACTCATCCATAAGTTCTATCATATCAACCAATATTCCTTATTGTCTCTTCTAGTTGAAATTTAACATAACAGCACCTCATTTAACTGATATTTGGAAGGGATTGATTTATTCTAGGTAAATCAAACCGTTTCTAGTTCTTCTAGATACCTAAACTTAAAAACAAACAAATCCCAAACTGGCTACACATAATTTACCAAACTAGGTACCACAAAGAAGAACATAGGAAAAATAACAGCAAAAAGGAGACTAAATCTGAGAAAGGAGACAATATGAAAAACACATAGATTTGGATATTCATATTCAAGTGCACAAAGCATGAATCATGATTAAGGTGATTTAGATTCTAATGTGAGGGAGGAAAATTGACCTCATAGATATTACTGGACTTGGTGGAATAGTGGACTCTGAAAAGCATAGTAAACATGGTCATATTGATAGATGTTGAAAAGGTATTTTGACAAAGTCTAAGAACAAGCATTATATATAATGGAGGAAAATTAGAGACTTTCCCAATAAAAGCAGGGGTAAAGCAAGGATATTCATTATAATATGACTATTAAACATAAAAGTTAGGAATGCTAGGGATGGCAATAAAGCCAGAGATTGAGGGAATGGGCATAATAAGCAAGGAGAAAACAAAATTATTGCTTTTGCAGATGATATGGCTTACTTAGAAAATTTTAGAATCAACTAAAATTAATCGAAATAATTCAACAAAGTTGCAAGACACAAAACAAATGCACATAAGAGGAATTCCGCTCAAAATAATAATATTCGTGACATATTTAGGAACTGATTTATTGAGACACATACAAGAACAATGTGAGTCCAAATACAAAATACTGAGGAAATAAAGACAAACTGAATGAATTGGAGAAATATTGTCATGGGTGGGTTGAACCAATAAAACTAACAACACTATTTATGTAATCTAATTTATTCAGTGTTGTGCCAATCAAACCTCCCAAGGATTATTCTGAAGAATGAGAAAAGAGAATAATAAAGTTCATATGGAGACATAAATGATCAAGAACCTAAAGGGAAAAAATGAAATATAATGGGAGAGAAGAGGAGGGCCACATTATTAGATCTTAAACTATGCTACAAAGCAGCAATCATTAAAATGATTTGTACCGGGTAGAAGGAGTAAGGGAGGTCAATTAGTGGAACAGACTTGGACACAACACACAGAAGTAAAGGACCATAGGAGCATAACGTTTAATAAACGCACAATCCTGCAGTTACTGGGATGGATTATTTGTAAAAAACTGTTGGGAAAATTGAACGGCAATCTGGCAGGAGTTAAGAACAGATATACACCTTGCACCATAATTCAATATAAACTCCAAATGGACAAATGACTTAAGACATAAAAGGCAACATCCTATACAGTTAGAACAAGGAAGAAATTGCATTTCAGATCTATGGACGAGGAGTTCATGACTAATTTAAAGTTTGGAAGGGATTACAGAAGATAAAATGCACTGTTTTGATTATATAATTTTTTTGCACAAATAAAACCAATAATTAAAATTAGAAAGGAAACAATTGGAGAAAAAACTTTTTGTAGAAAGTTTCTTTGATAAGGGTCTCATTTATCCAAGACATAAGGAACTGATTTAAATTATAGGACCAAGAGCTATTTTCCAATGTATAAATGGTCAAAGTTATGAATAGGAAGTTTTCAAAGGAAGGAATATAAACTATCAATAAATAGAAGAAAAATGCTCCAGTTCGTTAATAATAGAGGAATGCAAGTCAGAGCAACCCTGAGGTTCCTTCTCCCTCTTGTTGGATTGGCAGTTGACAAAAATAATGACAAATGTTAGACTGAGGACAATCAGGCCCATTAATGCACTGTTGATAGAACTTATGGATTAGTCTGGTCATGCTGGAAAGTAATGTTGAGCCATCTTCCCAAAATTAACAAATTGTGGCTATCCTTTGGTCCAGAGATGCCACAACTAGATTTATATCCCAAATGTATCAAAGAAAAAGACAAAATGGATCTCAACCCCTTTTTGTTATGGCAAAGAAAGTTGAAACTAAGGGAAGAGGTAACCATTACCTGGGAATGGCAAAATTAATGGATGTGAGGGAATATTCTTGCACAATTAAAAAGGACAAAAAGGATGAATTCAGAAAATCCTGGGAAGACTTAGACAAATTGCTAACACAGAACCAGGAAAGCCAGTTTTACAAGAACAACAACACTGTGAAGACAAATGGCTTTGAAATACTTCAGAATTCTAATCAACGCAATGACCGACTGCAATTGTAGGGGACTGATCATGATGCATGCTGCCCACCCACTGAGACAGGTAACAGACCTAGGATGCAGAAGGAGACATTTTTGGACAAGGCTAACGAGGGAGTTCATTTTGCATGACTGTTCTTATCTGTCTCAAGAATTTTGCTTTTTTTTTTCCCCCCCAGGAGGTGAAGCAGAAGATTAGAGAAATCAAATGCTTATTAATTGAAAAACAAAAAAGAAAAAATTTTAAAAGTTTTTGACTAAAGCTATTGCTATAATTTCCCATCACTAGAGCAAAGAAAGAAAAAAAAAGCTGGAGTGTGAGGAGTCAGGGGACTCCTTCCTAAGGCTTCAGGCTAACATACCAGCAGCATGACCAAGAGTGGAAAGCTTCTCAGCTTAATCCAGTGCTGAATCCTGCTGAATATCTCCTTCTGCTCTTATGACTGTGTCAAGCTTCTGTTGTTTAACAACAAAACTCTGGCTTGGATGGTTCTAATTTGGAAGACTTTCACTATGATGGGATAGTCCGGTCCAGTCTTGCTCAAAACACTGAGACCACATGAGGAGTTCTTTGCACCCAATGTTCTGGGTGGCCATTCTCCAGCCAACGGTTTTTCTGTCTTGTGGAGATGACGTTGGTAGGTGAGCCCAATCTCTTTATCGTTTGGGTCCGGGTCTGGGGGCTTGCCGGAGCAGCAGAGCTGGAATCTGGAGCAAGTTCTAAGTCCTTGGTCCTCCCATTACGCCATACTGCCAGGGTTTGGGGGGGGGAGCTAGAAAAAGGACAGCAAGTTGAAGGCAGTAGAGAGGGGACCAGTAAGGAGTCAGGAAGACAAATTCAATTACATTCAGCCACTTCTTAGCCGTCTGACCCTTGCCCTTTAACTGCTGCCTCAGTTTCCTCTTCCATGAAGGGAGGCTAATAGTAGCATTACCTCCAGAGGCTGTTATAGAGCTAAAATGAAATAACGCTTTGCAAAATGGAAAGCACTACATAATTATTATTATTATTAAAGTCAACGTTGTGCTATGATCCAAAACAAAAGCTCAGGAGTACAGCGTTAGGTTGTCTTAAGAGAACCAGAGTCCAGAACGAGGGAGCTGATAATGCCATTGACCTCTGCCCTTTTCGGGCATGGGGGTCACATTTCATGGAAGACCCCTAGTTGGAAAGCATGCAGGAAGGTAATAGGATGATGTCATACAAGGCGAGCTGAAGGAACTGGGCACGATCAGAACAGAGATTTAGGAGACGCGTGAGGATCTGGAAAGCTGGTGCACAAAGGGGAGCTCATCTGCTCAGCCCCAGGCAGAACACAAGAGTAAAAGGTGCACATCAGAAGAGACACTGAATGGAAGGGGAAAACTTGCTAGCAGGTTTCCACAAGAAGAATGGGTCGCTTCGGGAGGCACTGGGCTCCCCTTCACAGGCCCTTGGCTAGTGGAGAATGGCTTAGAATTAGATTTAGGTCCGAGTCTTCCAATCCCAAGCCTCTGACCTCTCTTCAATTCCTGGCCAGTTTGTAGTGTGTAAAAGCCTTCTCTGGAGTTTGCAGCTAAGATCCAGATAGACGGACGGCTTGATGTTTGATCTCGGGGTAAACGGCATCCATTTTCCCTCCATCAAATGTTAGATAAAAGTGTCCAACGTCATAGAAACAGATAGCCATGGACATTGATGGCAGATCCCATAGGAAATTTTATTTCGATCTTAGACGTGCTACTAATTCTCTGTTGACCAATTCCTCCATTGACATATTGCTGATTACTTAAGGATCAAAGTCTATCAAAGGTTTCACGTGTGGACATATGCACCCTGTAAGTAACTGTCTTGTGCTGGAACATTTCCACATCTGAAAGAAAAAAAGCTTTGAATATTTGATATTTGTACTTTAATTGCAAAGGTTAAAAGTTAATTTGTCACATTTTGTACTTTATTAGAAGCATCTTTAGACCAAGTTGTTACCTGAGCCTAACTCCCTGATGAGAAATGCAAAACATTTCACAAACCAAAAAATACTGAGAAATCATTAAGTTCTTCATAATCAGTAATAGTTCCAAAGGTTAAATAGTTTATTCCCTTGAGATCCAAAGACTTCTGTCCTGAACTTGTTAAATGTTCTTCCTGCCTTTAGAAATTAGAATATGGAAGCAGCGAGGTGGTGCAGTGGATAGAGCACCAGCCCTGAAGTCAGGAGGACCTGGGGACACTTAACACTTCCTAGCTGTGGGACCCTGGGCAAGTCACTTAGCCCCAGTTGGCTCAGCCAAAAAAAAAAAAAAACCAGAATATTCTAAAGATGGGCTTTTATATGTAATCCAAGTTGCTCTTTTCTTTGTTGGCGTCTAGGTGAACCAGAGAAGTCATGTTGCAACAAAAAAAGGAGCTGAGTGAGGTTAGAAAGCCAGAAAGCTTTCCCGGCACTGCTAAATATTTGTTTTAAGTGTAGCAAGCACATTTTAGGGCAGCCTCCATTTCCAGAATTCTTCCACTAGAGACCTATTTCATCACCTCATTAAGGTGTGGAGATGTTCCTGAATTCTTGAAGGCTAAGCTAATGAAGCACAATTCTGTCATGTTCTGCCAAGCTAAAAAGGCTTTGAATATAGTCCCAGTGGCGTTGTTTCTGCAGTCTAGGATCGACTCCAGGACACGTTCATTACCAATAGGATGGCCATGAGGTTAATTAATTTTTTGGCGCATTGCAACCCATGAAATAAAGAAAAATAGAAAATAATCTTGTGTAATTTTCCTTCCATTTCCACAGAAATAGCAGTAGAATGAGGGAAAGGAGGCAAAAAGTGCTAAAAATAATCGTTTTTAGATTAGCTAGAGTTGCTCTCTCTCGTTGCTATTCTAAATATGAGCTCTCTAATGATCACGGAGTTAATGTTTTACTGGAGAACCTGAACCACACAAATAGCGGTGTTCTTAATGAAGCACAAGCCGGAAGATGCATGTAAATGGAAGGAGGAGAAGTTGGCCGATGGTTTCTTGGTCTGACCAAACGCAATCCGAATCATTTTGTAGGATACTCCCTGCCTGGACTTGCCACACTCGTGTTGAAAGCAAAAGCCAACATACCATCATGAAGATGGGCACGTCTCGTGCAAAGACTCTGCCCGTGTAATGGAGTGTGCTAAGGACCGAGATCAAACGGAAGAGGAATCTTGCCGGACACCAAGGTCTTCGGTCGCACGTTAGGATTCTGAACGTCCCAACGTGCTCTGGCAGGATTTACGAGGTGATCAACCTTTTGGTTCACATGGGATCAGACCAAATGGCTGAGAAGCACCAAACTGTGACGTGGAACCTGAATGGGCAGTCTCTACTGAGTTACTTCAGCAGCACATGTTGCACAGGTGCCTCAGACAGACAATGAACCGGGTCCAGAGCGGAACAAGCAGCAAGCAGGGTGGGTGCATTTGGGAAACATTCAACGCTTTCAACAATCAAGACAAAATTCCAACATTTTAATGCCGATGTTTCTAGCGCTACTATAGGGTTAAGAATCACAGAACGGGACAAAGAATCAATCGCTTGTAATGCAAAAGGCAGAGGTGTGACATGTGGGTGGGCTTAAGTAAACTTCACATCTTTTTTTGTGATGACTGTGCTAGCCCCCTGGATGCCTTAGAATTAGCCGGAGAAAGGATGAGCAAAAGTCCTTGCTCGTTATTCTTGGTCTTTAAAGGTAGAAGTGAATTGTATGGAAGCGTGACCTTCCTTCTTCCTCATCTACCACCAAAGTGACCCTGGCCAGTCTTACCCCACCCCCTGGTCCCTCCTACAATTCTTTGCATACGCCAATCATCGAGCCAGCACAGAATAGTGGGAAGGGCCATTTTCCAAGCATATACTAATAGAGTATTGTCCAGTTGGTAGTTAGCCTTAAGTGCTCGGCTGTCCTGACCTCAGTGCATGAACTCAAGAGTTCAGCCCTTTACATTTTTTCTTTTTCTATTCCTAACATTTATGTATTGCTTTAAAGTTTGCAAAGCACCACACACACACACACACACACACACACACACACACACACTCACACACAATAAAATTTAATTCTCATGACAATTCTGTTGTTGAATTATTATCCCCATTCGACAGATAAGGAAACTTAGACTCAAAAGTTAAACGTCCAGGGTCACAAAATCAACCATGAAACGTATGATTAGAAAAGTGATCGGGCAGGTCATGGATTAAAAAGGAGGGATAAGAGACTGACAAACAAGTGATACATTTGTACCAATAAAATGTTATTAAAAAAAGATCTCGAGGAAAGCCTCCAATATGATAATCTATGGAAGACTGTACAGAACTTCAGAGTTGGATGGGATCTCAGACTATCTAGAACAATCCACACCTGAAAACAAGACCCATTATAAGAATACCTAAGCACCAATGAAACTGAAGCAGTAAAATATTAATTTTCCAAAATGATAGAAATATTCACAGCAGAAGGTAAAAATGGAATGTCTTTCAAAGTCAACAAAATATATAATATGCTGTGGCACATTAACCATGCCTTGTTCCCACTCCATTTATAAGGATAAATGACAGATAAGTACAAAGTACATCATCTAAAAACTCTCTTTAGTAATATTGATAGGAGTCTTAAACAAGGCAGGTGTAAACTCCTTGTTAGGAGATTTTTAAAAAGTCAATCATTTTCTTATCTAATTAACACTAAAGGAAAAAATGAGGTTAACTTTTATTTTTTTGAATTGACAGCACTTTTGCCACCTAAAAGTGAAAGATATATTAAACAAGTAAAAACATTTAATTTATGTATATATACATAACATATAAATACATAATTATAAAAATAAATTCAATCACTTTGTTTAAAAAGATTAAAAAATTGAATTTATTGAGTTTCACACAAGATGCACTTATAAAATTGGTACTGTCATTTTAACAGAAGAAATGAATATTATCCCAAAATCCCTATAGAAACTGCAAAGTAACTGAAAAAATTAAAAAATATATGACATCACATTTATTCAATAATTCAAACTGAATTTTAAAGTATTCTCTGTGTGAACACAAAGTGTATTCAAAACAAATACTGTTTTTTGATTAGGGTCATGGTTTCCAAATCCCACCCCTTATTTCCCCGAAATTATTTGCATTCACCTTATATAGGATTCTTGCTGTTTCTGTTAATGGAGAGATGGAGGAAAGAATAATAATGCTAAAATGGTACCTTCTCATAAAAATCAATCAAAAGTCTCTTTTCATTTTAATTACAAATTCCTTTTGGTTTCACAAAGGCATGTTCACACAATCTTCTCTTTTCTATGAACAAGTCTTTCAATTTCTTTAATCAGTACAAATTATTCAGAATTAACTTTCACATTTCAAATGCATAAACCTAAAGCTTAAAGGTGGCTTTTCTTCCATTTAGTAAGAGACTAGTCTTTAATCAAAAATATTCCTTATGCATTTAATAAACCTGAACTATCCACAGGGTGTCTGAAATCCAAAATTAAAAGGAAATCATTTAGTTAACGTTAATGAAAGGTTTTTGATAGTTCTGAAAATAGAGGTTGTACCCTTTTTTATAAAAATGCATGAAGCATTCTCTGGATAAAACAGGATGGGAACTAATTTGTCTCAAGATACAACCTGTAGTCTAACAATTATGTCAAAATGCAATGTGGATGTCACGGTCTACTCTTGGCTCCTCTTCTCAAACCACACAGATGAACACACAAAGACAGCACCCAAAAGCCCAAGCACTTCATGATAATGTTGTTCAAACCAGCTTGGGACATTTTATTTTAAAATTGCTATTTAAAAACCCTATCGATGATTGGGAAATTTTGAATTTCATACAACTCTATTGAATTTATCCTCCCAGCCAACCCAACATTAAAAGCTTTCTCACCATAATGATTCATGTAGCACTTAAATCATAAAGTGGAACCGGCTATTGTACCTTAAAGTTAACACTGCCCTGCTTCTGTAGTATAAAAAGTGCCATCTTGTAACAAAATTTCTATCTGTCCCACTGCAACAGAACAACTCCCGCCTTCTCGTGTTTTTCTTTACAATGAACTGAAAAATGATAAAAACTGAATTGATAAAAATTTGCCCAGTTATGTAGACCCTTCTCTAAAATGCTTTTTTTTTTTTAAAAAATGAACTCTCACTAACTTAGTTTTTAGATAAAATGCTACTATGCATCATGTCTCATTTAAGATAGTCTTTTATTCTGATTAGTTCAGATACATCTTCAAGGATTATTCTGAGTGGTGATAACATTTATTGTGGCTTTTAATTTTATCAAAGTTCATTTCTCTTTAATGCTTTGGCAGATGGAGGAAACGTTTCAAAACTGCTTATGAAACAGGACATTGGGAAGGGAGCGTCACGTTAAGGATTTCACAGCTTTCCAGGTATATTTTTCTACTGAAGAAGCCGTGAGGCAATATTTTATGTTCTGGAAGCACAGTTTGACAAAGCCAAAGGGATTCTGCTTTTGTTTCAGTCTATTGAAAAGAAAGAAACGGTCACTCTGCCAAGCAGGGAGAGGTTTTCATAATTCATCACATTTTCCACATAGCAAGTTAGAGATCTCTGTTGTTACTTGATCTGATCAGCAACCAAACCAAGTCGTCTGTAGAAAGATACTAATATGTTTGCCATGAATAATTTAAGTTTTTTTAAATAAATATTTAGGCGCCACGTCTGGCACTTGTCCATTCTGGGAGCATAGCCTCGGCTGCGCTGCCCCCAAGCTCAGTATCCTAAGCACACAAAGTCAAAGAAGTTAGTCAATTCTGTTTCCACAAATTGTAAACCTGTCAATTTCCAGCAAGTCTTTCTTTGAGGATCTGTGTTTCAATTCCGAATTTTCTTGAGTAATGTCTTTCTCATCGCCGTCTGGCGTCGTCAGGAACTGATCGGAATTGCTGGTAACGAGTGACGGGGCCGGAGTTTCCTTTTGATGTACGGGTTGGTTAATGATGGAAGCTGATAAGGTCTCTTCTTCAGTATGTCCTATCGAAAGAGCAGAAACAAATGTAACCAAAAAGAAACTGCCTGTTGAGTTGATTATTCACTAATTATACTAGTGGTGATGAAATCTATCATTGAAACGATTTAGACTAAGTAAATGGCAATATGCTTTAAACCGCTAAAGCTGGAAACTTAGAAAAAGAGATAATTTTCACACTCATTCCAGTGGTGTCATCGTAGGTGTGAGCCCAGCCTTGCAGCGAAGGTGGCCCAGGCCCAAATTCTGCCTCTGCCACACGTTGTTCCATTGCACACTATGGGCAAGTCACTTAAGCTGCGTTCCAGGCGACTCTCTTGGAGTATCGGACGTGTTGCTGAGTTTCAAAAGTGGGAGCAGCTTTCACACTGAATTTCCAATGACCACGGAATCACAGGCATGGCGCAATGAATGAAGGCATGAATTCATCAGTAAATTTAAGTGTCTACTCTGTGCAAAGTACCTGTTTGCACTCATCATGAGTATACAGAATCAAACTTCCTGATTTTAGAACTGAAAAGTATAACTTCTCTAATCATGTTTTAAAATGAATTTCCTTTTATTAGTCATGAAAATAAACACGAACTCCTAAATACAGGGCTTTGAAGAAATAGGAAGTGGGATTAAACAGAACATGCTATCTCTTCTTTTCTAGTCTCTTCAAATTTCCTTTTCATTTCTGAGTTTGTGAGAAATATGTTTGCTGTAGATAAGCATAATGGAGGCATTCTACAAAGGGCAGAAACAAACGGAAACAAATGTGAAGAAAGGCACAGGATTAAAGCAGCTTTTGCAACTGAAGGTAGACCCAGAAATGGTTATGACTTTGTGGAGCTTTGGCTAAAGACTCTAGAAATTAAGTTTACTAACGAATGATGATTTCTTGAGAGACAGAGGAATACAATGGAACAGAGATATTGGGAAGACCCAGATTCAAGCCCCACTTAGGACATATTGTGGACAAGCCACACAACCTCTCGGGACCTACAAGAGACCATGACTCGAAGCCACAGCTGCCCCACTGTCTGGGTAGAGCAAGCTTCCTCCCTTCCTCATCCTCCTTTCTGGAGGCTATGTGGTCTGATTTCTGCTCATTTCTTCTCCTTGCTAATGCTCATTGGTCTCGCAGGGCCCTTTGTTCCATCACCTGCTGTCTTTCCTGGGACCGCAGATCCCTCACATCTTCCGATTGCCTCCTTCCCACTGCTCTCTACCTCTACCCCAGTAAGTCTTCTGTTGCGGTTCCTACTGCCTTAAACCATCAACTTCTTTCCCCCTCCCTCATTCACCGAGAAAGTTCGGGTAACAATAGTTGAGACTCACTATCCCTCCTCCTCACCACTCCCTTACTCCTCAGCTTCCCACAACCTAGTTTTTATTAAATCTGAGTCAACAATGACCTCGCCACTAGCCCAAGGCTAGGAGAGCCTACCACCTGTGATTCTCATTGACCTCTTAGAGGCCAGAGTGTGCTGCCTCCTGCCTCCTCGATACCCTCTCCCGCCTTGGCTTTCCTGTCTCTGACCTGGCTAGTGCTGCTTAATCTTTTACAATTCCTCTGACATTTCCTCCAACACAGTAAAAGGGCGGGCGTCTCCTGCGGTCTCATCCGCCATCATGACCGCCATCTTGTACGGTGATCCCAAATCTCTCCGGCAACCCTGCCCTGCCCCCTGAGCCCGGGAACGTGCCCATCTCCACATGCCCCAGAGCCACCTGATGCTCTCTTCTCTCTAACACTGGCTCCTTCTTCTCACAATTCTCCCTCTCCCCAAACCTTCTTTTGCAAGTTCTGTCAGGTAGCGATCTGAAGATCCCTAGTGCCAACTTGTTCTCTTGCACACCTTCCTTCCACTTTCCATCAAATCCCACCCCTCATCCCCCTGTCTTGTCTTCCCGATGGGCAGCTCTACTCCTACCCGAGGGCATCTGATGGGTGATGGCCCATTTCTAGCCCTGTTCTGAAGAATGTTCCATGCTGCCGCCAGCCACGCCCACCTTCCCGATCTTGCCCTGACCTTTTGTACTTCACTGTATTTATGCATCTCGTCCCTCAGACCTACACTATGACTCCCTCCTTCTTCCTCCTGGGATTTTTCTCTTTTCCAGCTCAGCTCAGAGGTCACTTCCTTCACATAACCTCCTTTCAACCCTTTTCTCCCCTCCCTGAGGGCTCCTCTCCCTGCATTTTCTGTTTGATTTTTATTATACTAGTGACCGGCACATAGTAGGCATTTAATAAGCGCTAGCTGACTATTATGAATTACTTATCACAGTCATCTCCCAAAAGGTGGCCCTTTTCCATTCTCTTCTTCCACTAGTTTAAAGAATTTTCATGTTGCAATTCTGAAACCGCAGTACCCTGCACAGAGAAGACACTTCATTTCCACTAAACAGAATGCTTCACACACATCCCTCCTTTAATTGATATTGTGAACATGTTTCATGTACTACTACTTCTGACTGAATTCTCCACTTCAGCACTTTCAAACAATGTCAAACCAAGAAATATTTATTTGGCATTTTGTGCCAGGAAAGTCACTTGAATTGTTTGTGCATGTCCCCCATGCTATCTGTGACTGTGAAGTTGTGAAAACATTTTAAACCAGTAAAAGCAAATGTAACTAAGAGCAGAGCAAATCCTTCACAGATGGAACTGGAGTTGATTTTATGTATAACATATTTTATGTATATCTAAAACAAAGTTACTAATTATTAAAGGCCAAATAATTATGTTGTAACTAATTTATATTACAAAGGGAAATAGGAGACACAGTTAAAAAAAAAAAAAAGGCAAACATACCTTGGGAGAACTTATATTTGTTTTGTGATTTATTAGATGTTTTTCCTGGTGTGCTGGTTGGAGGAGGATTAAACAACTTTTCTTCCATTTTGGCTTCTTTGACATACTGACATGACTTTCCCAATAGCACGATACTATTAAGAATTTTAAGTGATATCAACCTAAAATCAGAAATAAATGACTTTAATTTCTTAAAATGCCGAATATAGTAGAAAGCTACAGTACATGATCATTCATAATATCTGTGAAATTCCACAATCTCTACCTGCCATGTTTGTATAATAACATACATTTTTCTTAACAGAGCATTAAGAAAAGCAGGGGAGAAGATACTAAAGGTATCAGGCATTAATGAGCTGGCTAGGTTGAGAGATTTACTTACTCTCCTACATAATAAACTTTGGTGGCTCCCTATTACCTCCAGAATCAAATATAAAAATCATTCGATTAGATTTTTAAATCCCTTCACACCATCATGAGTCCTTTGGAACTCATTTAGATTTAGACTTGGATCAGAGTCATTAAATCTTTACAGTTATCTTCCCTTCATTTTTCTAACCATTCTCTTTTCTTCTTCTCCTTTTCAATGATTTTTCATTTTTCTTTTGTTCATTAGCTTAAAAATACAGTAAAAGAAAATAGTTCACAAATTAGAAGACCTAGGACATTTACTAGTCATGTGACCTAACCTCTGTTTCTTATCTTTAAAATGGGGACATTACTGACATTTACAAGATATTTATCTTAGATATCCCCATTTATTTCATAGGTGAGAAACTGGGGGCTGAGAAAAGCTAAGTCATTTCCACAGGGCCCCAGTATAGGGAAGAGGGGGAATTTGAATCAAGTTTTTCTTATAGCGTATCACCAGAATGAGGAAAAGCCTTTATACAGATCCAACTTGTTACCTAACATGGATCTTTGTTCCTCAGAGCTGAATCCCAGCAACATCTAACAGGCTCACCTGCCATCTGTCTACTAGTGATTACAGGATCTCCTTCTTTCTCTTCTCACATCACCAATTTTTTCCACAAAAACATTTTAACAAGCACAAAGCACGTTGACATCAACAAATGGCCACTTTTTGACCATCTCCCCTAGTCCTCAATATTGCTTCCTTTCACAGAATCATAGACTTTCAAGCTGGGAAACCAATCCATTCCTATGTAGCCATTTCTTCTATAGGAGGTGAGCCGTTCTGTTGACATCCAGCCAAAAGCTGCTTTCCTGCCTCTTCCAAGCCCAAATTTCTGCTGCTCTTCCCCTCCCACGGCTGAAGCCGGCCCCCATGTTCTCGGTAAAGCTTCTCTTCTCTATCCAGCACCTCAGCTCAATCAACCTGCACAAAGTCTGCCCCCGCCTTTGACGCCCCTCTTGGCTATTTTGACTTTCCAGACTTAAAGGCCACGACTCATTTGCAGTCTCCCTGTGGGATTGCAGCAGCTGGGCTCCATCCACCACGCTCTGGGAGCTCTCCACCGTGCCAGCCAGTCTTCGTTAACCTTCTGGCCAGGCTCCTGACTTTCTGGACTTCATGCCCTGCTGGGGGATCTTCCCTTCAGCTCCCTTGTAGGTGTGGTCCTCTCCAATAAGAATGTGAGCTTTTGCATCCCCAGCATTAAGCACACAGTAGCTGCCTAATAAATGCTCCTTTCCCTGACTTGTCCACTCTGAATGTTCTGTCTTATCACTGTCCTTTCTAAACTGTGTTTTCAAGGACAGAACTCCTGGCTCCCGGTGGGTCTGATCAAGGTGCAGTGGGAGCAGCATAATCTCCCCCTCACCCCCCAATCCTGCTACCCCTGCTAAGTCAGCCACGCTTTACACACTGGCTTTTTGGGAATTCAACCACTCTATTACTGCATGTCCTTGAAACGATGCAGGCTTCCTAAGGGCAGAGGAGATTCTGTTTTTGTTTTATGGCCCCAGCCATAAAGTGCACAGTGTGGCTTAGTAAGTGTACATTGACTGCACAGTTGCCTTTGTATATAATTTGTTCCAGAAACTTGACCTCTTTTAGGTTTTTCTTAGGATTAGGACCAGGAAAGACCTCAAAGGTTCGATCGGGCCTGACCCCCTAGATTACATAGTAAACTCCTTCAGGGCAGCGATCTCCAGCACTTAGCACAGTGGCTGGCACATAGTAGACAATAAATGTTAACTCAATGCATGAACTTTACAGATGAAGAGGCTACAGCTGAGCGAGGTGGGAAGAGCTGCCCAAAGCCAATCCGGCAGGAAGCGGCAAAGCCAGGCTGAATATTTCCTGTCTTAGAGACAAAGTGGCCAACAGGGCAGCAACTGGACCTGGCCTCGGGGAGCACTGGTGTGAATCCTGGCTCCTCCCTCACTTTTTAAAGAGGACTTTGGACATCTCGCTGCTCTGCTCTGAACTTCCTCACCTGTAAAAGGCAGATGCTCCCTGTCATACCCAACTTATACAGGATGAAGAAAGCAATTTTGAAATCTTAAGTGCACTAAGTGAGTGTATTACAATTTTCGTGAGCAGGTAAGCGTTTTGGTTTTGAAGCTATAACCAAAGCACTTTAACCATTGTTAGTAATAGTTCCAAATTAGATAACAAGTATATAGAAATATGTGTGTTTATATATATGTTTACATATATATATAAATAATGTGTGTATAGATGCATATGTATATGCACATATACAAATTTTAAAATCTTAAGTGCACTAAGTGAATCTATAAATGATTACACTGATTACAATTTTCGTGAGCAGGTAAGTATTTTGGTTTTGAAGCTATAATCAAAGCACTTTAACTGTTATTAACAGTTCCAAATTATATAATAAATATATAGGTATATGTGTGTATATATATGCTTGTGTATATGTACATATATCTCTCTTTACACACACACACACACACACACACACACACACGTATGTAAAAGATCCTGTAAAGAAGACATTCTGTGAAACAGAACTCCCCCAGCAGGCACTTCTCCGGCGGCAGAGCAGATTGAATGAAGGGCAGCATTCCTTGCACTAACTTCATCAGGTTAGATCTCACACCTTACTCAACTACAAAGAAACTCAAGAACGGTTACTCTTACCCAAAATAGAAGAGTATGACACAGGCATAAGACAGGATTCCTTGCACTTTAATTGAGCTTGTTACAACTCTGATGAGCTATCAAAAGATGCAGAGAGAAACAGATCAATTGTCAGGATGCTGTTTGCAGACGCCAGCCCACCTGCCTCTTACTGTCTGAAACTTCTTCAGGTGCCGACCAAAGCTACCCCAGGACAGGCCTCCTCTAAACCTGGAGCCATCCAACGTTTTATAATTTCTTAGAGGAGGCAGTTTTTGGCTTGCTCAGGAAAACCTGGAAGAAGCTTCTGAATGGGTCTAAAACACCCAGAGCTCTCAGCAGCACAGCAATGTCCCATATTTGTGTCCCTTATTTTGTTTCTTTTTTAATATTATAGTTTTTTATCTACAAGATATATGCATGGGTAATTTTTCAGCATTGACAATGGCAAAACCTTTTGTTCCAACGTTTTCCCTCCTTCCCTCTATCCCTTCCCTCAGATGGCAGGTTGACCAATACATGTTAAATATGTTAAAGTATAAATTAAATACAATATAAGTATACATGTCCATACAGTTATTTTGCTGTACAATTAGCCTGTGAAGGAAATAAAAAATGCAAAATGTGTCCCTTATTTTCAAATGCTTTTTCTTCCATCTCCAGTCAGAAGCCATTTGAATTGGTGCAATGGCAACTCAAGGAGCTTCTTGAAACTTTGCCTAATATTAAAATCAGGGACATGAAGGTGATTTCTTCTTATTGAAAGCTTCCTGCTAGAACCAGAGAAAACATGAACTCTTCCCCCCAACTCCTTGTTTTCCTTTGGTAAACTTCCCCTATTTTGCCTCAGTTCTTGTGTACTGTGAGAGCAGGATCTGAAAGGAAAGAAGGATTCCAGAACAGCGCTCTGCTTCCCACAAAACTAATCACCATCAGAAACCTATTTATTTAGGGGGAAGAAACAGACTGAGATTTTGTTTTTAAGACAGATGGTCAAATGTTTATTTTCCCAAAGGCAGCAGGATCAATAAGGACCGAGTTTTTAAATCTAGTTATGAATTTACTGGTATTCTTTGAAAAAAGATGTAAACAAATATAGATGGGACAATTGGATTTGCTTGATATTCACATATGAGCAAAGAAAACATGCTTTAAAAAAAAAAAAAAAACACTATGTGCCAGTAACTGTGCTAACTGCTTAACAAATATATCAGTTGATCCTTACAATAAACCCAGGAGGTGGGTGATATTACTGTTCCCATTTTACTTTGAAGAAATGGCAAAGAGGGATTAAATGACTAGTCCAGGGTCATACAGCTACTAAGTGAACTTGGATCTTTCTGACTCCAAACCTGGTGCTCTGTGCATTCCAGGCTCCCTGGCTACTTCTTTGTAACAATGATGCAAAGCACAGAGCTGAGAGAGGGCAATTTTCGGGTAAATGGAGATAGTCTATTTTAGAATTAAGTTCCATTTCCTCTACAGAAATTTTAAGTTTTAAGTCTTCTGATGTTTCTGCCAATGATTAAGGATCCATTCCTAAAAGGATCACTGAAACCTAACATATGCAGAAACTAAAATAAGTTCTAATAGTTATTTATTCATTTGATATATTAAGTATATATACATTAATAGAAAAATTGTGTAGGATTAAATTTCATTGGAAAGTCAAGATAATACTGGCACAAACCAGACCAAAAAAAAATTTTTAAACCAATAAGTCAGTGATTAATGTGCAGCCAAATCTCTATGAGAAAATTTTAATGTTCCAAATCCACACAATCTACATAATTACAATTTTTTTCTTTTTTGGTACTTTCCCCTTCATTTGGAAAAGAAAGGTCCCCTTTCCCCTCATTCTTAAGTAGTAAAAGCTGGTTAAAAATCTATTTTTTTTTTTTTAAAGTTAAAAACTAATTGGCTTAGTTTTTCTTCTTTGTACTAGGCCCTTTCTTTCCATTATGACATGAGGCAATTTAAATCAATAATAAGTCTAATTTTATATATTTCCTACTACCACAGCTTTACAACTCTTTGCTAAGTTTTAGTGGCTGAGGTGGTTTTCTAACTGGACTTTAAGAAGTGTGTTCTTTCTTCTTAGAAAAGTCAGAACTAAAAGACCTAATTATTTCTCCCAAACTATATGCCATTTTTTGCCTTAAAGACAGAGGCATATGAAAGAGAATCACCTCCTCACCACCACGTAACTAAGGAATCCCTATCAATAATACAGGATGCTTTTCTGGAACAATTTTTCCCCCTTATTATTACTACTAATCACATTTAAGTCTTTTGGAAGAACAGTTTTAGAAGATCATGTAAAAAGAACATAATTAAAATTTTAGAAATAGTTTAGAAATGACAAAATTTAAAAGGTGGATGCTAACTGTCCTAAAAGAAATGAAGGGGTTCTGTGATAAGCTGGCCAAACTGGGTATAGGTTTATGTGGCAGACTAAGTTTATTTTATACTCAAAGCAATCACTTCCAAACAATCTTTAGCCTTAAGGCAATTCATTTAGTATGTGTTTAGCACCTGAAGACATTTCACTTAATGTCTATTCTAATTTCATTTCTACCATACTCACTTGGGGATCTCAAAAAAACTGGCTCCATTTTCAAAACATGAACTGATATCTCCTTATGATTCTACTCACTCAAATTATTCTTTCTTGTTTTTGCTCAGACTTTTTTTTTAAAGGGTTTAAGATGTCCTTCAACATTAAATTTTCTTGTATTATAAGAGTTCGCATCTGGCTTCCCTTCTCTTTCAAAGCAAATTAAATCATAAAACATAAACTCTTAGCACAATTTTATGACAAAATCTTTCAAGATATTATAATCTGGATCTCAGGGAAATAAAAATATCAAGCTATCAGTCAAATGCTCCTAACCTAAAGGAAAACTGGTAGTAAGTTTAAAATACATCTACCACTTCATTTGATGGTGATTTTTCATTTGGTTTTCTTGAGATTCTGTGAATACATAGGAACAGTAGAGAACCCTAGAAAAAGATTCTTATATTCTCTTTCCTTAAAAATGTAAGTAGAAAGAAAGGACACCAAAGATCCACATATAAACAAAAACAGCTATTGTGGCTTGATGTATATTGGGTAGGCATCTCCACTGTCACTTATTAGTTGTATGAATAAATGCTCTTGTAACTTTAAAACTCTATAAACTCTCATTCACATCAGGTCAATCAAAAGCATATCAATAATTAAAACTTAGATTTTTTTCCCTCTAAGCTGTGATTTTATTTTTTTATGTATAATTTTCCAAGTAATGTTAGACTCCTTGAAATAGTCTTACTGTAACATACTTATTATTAGTCCTTCAGGACTTTACAAATAATTAGTATGGTCACTATTTAATTGGGGGAGTAGAGGCAGAGCCAATCACAGATGAAGTCTACTAAACTGTTGAGTTACTCTAGTGAAATTATTGATCGTTGAAGTATCTGAAGTACTAATTTCTAGTAGAAAAGGGGAAAGTGTACATGATACTCACTAAAACAGCCAGTGGAAGAGGAATAAAGCCCATTCTCCGTGCAACAGAATCACTATAATCAGTGTATGCCTAAAGAGAGTACACAGAAGCAAACTTCAAATTTGCGATAAATGACATTAAAACATTTTATTTTGCAATTGCAATTGTTAGTAAATATACAGGTAAAACTTAAAGTAAGCAGATAAGAAACTTTAATGTTCTTTAATAAAACTGGTGAAACAACAAAGATTAAGACACATTTTAAACATAAAGGCATTTACAAGAGAAGATTAAAAAAATGAGTATTAATCCTAAAATTGACTTTTAGTTTTCAGTTTAGAGTTATAAAGAAATTTAAAAGTTGCCATTTTTCTTGGATGACATTTCAAACCTCCAAAAGCTTCATCCCAATGCCTTGTGCTGTTATGGAGATGATCCTAAGTTCTCAGGAGTCTGTCTTAGTGCAGTGTAAGCAGTTAAGACAGATTTAGGGGGGTGGACCTGGCAATGAAATCTGTAATTATTCCCTGAAGACCAGCCTACTTCAATGTTACTGATCATCAGAAGATTTGTCATTGGTGGATGAAAAATCTGTGGTCAAGTAATTTACAAATTTTGTTTATTAAA